>NW_020210907.1:166-5937 GCF_003070985.1 Temnothorax curvispinosus | reverse complement strand
AGGAAAAAATCAATTATTCTCACGTCTCAGTCACACACACACACACATACACACACACACACACACACACACACACACACGTGTTTGATGGTGAAGAATAATTTTTCAAATTTTTCAAACTTTTTCATTAACGTCTATTCTTGCGCAAATTTATAATGGCATGCAACAGTGATTTTGAAGAAAAATGTAACTCTCTATACACTGTAATATATTTTACATATTTCTAAAATTTATAATTTTTTTAAAACGAAAAAAAAAATGAAAAATTAGATGGAATGTTTTTCCATTTGTAACATACACGTTGATAAACAATGTATTTTCAGCAGTAGATTGGCAAATTACATCTATTTCATTTTATCATTTTTTCTGTTTATATCCGACAATCTCTATTGACGGTGACTTTAGAGTGTAACGCGATGAGTAAAGACGTGAAATTGAACAATGTGAAAAAAAAATAAAAAAAAAAAAGTTGTTGCACAAACCAATAACGACATTAAGATTCGAGAGGAAAAATATGAAACATATATGCAACAAAGTTTAAATTTAAATTGTTGTTTTATTACAGTTTACATTTTATTTAATTTTATTAGACGTTGTTAAATGTGTATTTGAATAATTACAAAAGCTATTTTTTCCATTTCTATTCAATTCGAGTAAAATATTACAATTTTTTCACTACATACACATTTCTATTGTTCTCTTATAAATTGCGTTTAAATCAGGTAGGTTTCAAGGTTCCATTCTCCTCACATACTGTAATTTGGAATCAACGCTACGTGGACGTGTGTGGTTGACATTCCAATCAAATTATGCAACTAAACTAAAACGGAATGAAAATTAAAATTTAAAAAAAAAACATAAATAGGTTAATAAACGTAGATGAAATTGTTTTTAATTTATTTATTTGCAACAGTTTTAATTGTATTACTTTAGGTATACATATATTTAAAAGTTTATACAATTTTTACATTTTTCTTCTTTACAATCAAATTTTACGTTATGGTGAACGCCTACAAAATAGATTGCTTCTCGATTGGTTCAATCGCCGCCAAAGTTGCCGCCATTATGCTCATTGATTCACCCGGCGTCTACTTGCACCGCGCATGGAATAGGAGGTGGTATAGTAGATGGACGCGCCTTCCTCTCTAACCTCCCACTCAACTCTCCAATGTTTTATTACTATACGTATATTTAATGAGGCACGCGTATACGCATGTCCGCATGCGACGAAACAATATGACGACGACGACAATGACGACGACGACGACGTTCAACGGCCAACCGATAAAACAAATAAAATTGTATATTTCAAGTAAACGTTTGTATTTTTTGAGCAATTAAAAAAAAATTTTTTTATTTAAATATTAAAAGCGCGCGCGCGCGCGCACTCGATCCAACGTAATGTGGAAAATGTTATTGACCGCGTTTAGCAGACCAAACACAGCTCACAATCAGTAGCAATCGAACGTGCGTGGCTCTTATTTTTAGAACCAACCACGCAACGCAGTGTCGATAAGACGACACTTGGACAGTTGTGTCTGCTAAACGCGGCCATTGGTACTGTTGAAACGCGTGCGTGCGCGCGCACGCTTTCTCTATCGCGTTGACTCGACTTTATTTATATTTCCCGGCTTCAAGATGGCGCCGTCTTCTTCATCATATCGCCATTTGTCGATTCTCTATTGGCTGCGCGTGGTTGGAGAATTTCCTTGTGCATTTCTCCGCTGTTTCGCGCGTGTCGCCGCCATCATTTCTGTACGTTAAATTGTGCGATTTACAAAAAAAAAAAATAAAAACAATTTCGACAACGATACGTGTCGCGGGCACGAAACGATTTGTCGTACGTGAAAATTGTGAGTAATGTCACACATTTCGGCTTTTCGAAACTCATTTTTTCCCGAGTAAAGTAAATAATTATGCTCACGACTGTGTTTCAGAATGACGCGTAAACGCGCGACGAATGTGACATTTTCGCCTTTTCGATTCGCTGTGCAAAAAAACACAAGTCACCAAGGAGAAATGGATAAGATGGAAGCTGATTGTCGTATGTACGTTAATGTCAGCGACCACCAAGATCTTTGAAGAGAGTAAATGAAATCATACTGTGGTCAGTCAACGCGTAGGTACATACATTTTTGTCCGTGAGCACATTCTCTCTCAACTGTAATTAGTACAATTTGCTGCAATTATAACCTTGCGCGACATTGTTGTAGATTTTATCGAGGCAATAGACACTCGAGATACGTGCACGTTGCGACACTTTTGTTAGGGTTCAGCTTGACAATGGAAACTTTCACGAGTGTGTTGGTTTTTATGCTGCGCGAGAATCTAATCGAAACTCGTCGATGCAAAATACCAGAATTGTACGTGTCAATTATTTGATAAAACTTATGCATTTTACATTTTGGTCAAATAGTAGGAACCATGTGTTTGCGCAGGATTCTGCTGTAAAGGCCTCAATTATAAAAAGAGCTCTCCTGTAGTTTGAATGACATTTCGAAAGATAGCTGCAACAGTTGCAGAGACAACGTAAAGAAAATATATAATTTGTTTTGCTCTATACAAACATTTTCATTTTTAGTCACATTTGATCTGCATGTGTAACATATATATATATATATATATATATATATATATATAGCAGAGCCGGGATTTAGTTGCACATTTCGGGCCGATTCCCGACGCGACGCCTCCTATACCCCCACTACCGCTCGAGGCGCAGCGGCCGAGCCGCCGATCGCTCACGTGACGCGTCATCTCAGGAGCGTCGCGCGTGCTAAGCATGATGAAACTGCAATCTCCCCCGAATAATATACCGATTAAAAAGTTAGTTATATAGACGGTTAAAATATGTAATTATAATTAGGACAATAGTTTCCGCGCCACCCATGGGTACTATTGCTGACGCGTTTTTTTTCAAGTGGTTTTCCCAGTAGGCCTATTCCACTAAAAAGAAAAATAATGTGAAATATATTAATGAACGAAAGAGCTAGCTCGCATTAATAAAGTTAATGATTTATCGTTTAAGTTTAAGGAAGAACGTTTATCGGTTTTTATGATTTCCCTTTTCGAAAACGAGCATTCACATAAGAATGTTGATCCAAACATGAAAAAAATTCGAAGACCACAATTTTTAAGATTAGGGTAACTTGAATGATTTAAAATCTTAAAAAAGTCCGCCTCTTTTTCTGGACAAGTCTTGAGGGAAAGATCATTTTGCAAATCGCAAAGTTCCTCTTGAAAGTCTAAATTTTGTTCTTTGATTTCCGCAGTAAGAGGATATTTGAACAGAACCAAGTCCCTTCTAAGACTTTCAAAGTCAGTAAAACGCGTGTCGAACTGACTTATTAATAAGTCAATTAAGTGAATGTTTTTTTAAATTACAGCTTGTGCTGTATTCTTCGAAAAGAATTTGGCAAGAGAGATAGAAATGGAAAATATCTTTTTTCAAATGATTTTTAAATAAAATTAATTTTCTATGAAATAAATCAATATGACTAATTAATTGACATATTGTTTGGTTGGCCTTTTGCAGCTTTAAAAATATTTAAATGACTGGTTACATCTGTGATAAGAGCGAGTTCACAAAGAAACGTCGTATTTACGAAGAGAGATTTAAATTTCCTACGTTAACTATACCGCGTGTTTATGCCGCGCATTCGATATGCAATTGTTTTGATTCCTTCTTGTTTTCCAACCGTTATTGTCGCTGGCAGATCACTTCGTGAAACGTGGGTATAAAGTGCGTGGATATAAACTCTTGTTATTCTTCGTTATTCTTATATCTTCGAAAAGTTATAAGGTAGGTTTTTTTGTGTAGTTTTTCCTTAAGTGTGCGTGCTAATAATTGTGTAATTTTTTTGTTAAATCAGTACGATGGCCAGTGAGCAAAAGTATGAACAACATTTTGATAAGAAATGGGAGGATAGTTTTTTTACACTTATTGGCAATCACACGGTGTGTATTTTATGCAAATATCAACCTGCTGTTGTGAAAAAATTTGTCATTGAGAGACATTATAAAAAAAAACATTCAAGTGAATATTCAAAATATGAAGGTCAAGAAAAACGTAATTTAATAAAGGGTTTAAAATTAATTTATCAGGAAAGTTCCAGTTTTAATGATAATTCTAATAATGCTAATTCTTCGGTAAAAGCTGTCACTGCATCATATGCTATTTCGCTTCTTATTGCCCAGCATTCTAAGCCGTTTATGGAAGGTAATTTTATAAAGGAATGTCTCATCGAGGCAGTAAAATCATTCGGAAATTCATTGACGCTTGCTGAAGCTGCTAGCATTCCTTTAACTAAAAAGACAGTGGCAGCAAGAATTACTGATATTGCTTGTTCGATAGAAGAAAAACTAAAATTTTTGTTAGACAGTTGTGCTTATTTTTCATTATGTTTAGATGAAAGCACCGATATTGGACATGTGAGTCAATTGAGTATTTTTGCTCGAATTGTACAAAACGATTTTTCACATGTTGAGGAGCTCTTAGATTTTGTTCCATTACATGACACAACAACAGGTCTAGATATTTTTAAAGCCGTTGAACAAATTCTTCAAAAATTTGACACCGATTTTTCAAAATGTTCAGCCATAGTAACAGATGGCGCAAGAGCGATGACAGGTCAAAAAATTGGTTTCTTCGGTCAACTAAAGCAGCGCAATTTAAAATTCCCCCTTATTCATTGTATTATTCATCAAGAAGCATTATGTGGGAAAGCTATAAAATTATCTACCGCCATGAAAACTGTTACAAAAATCATTAATTTAATAAAAGGCGGCCACAAGTTTCTTTCTCATCGCAAATTTCAACACTTTCTCGAAGAGCATAATGCACTTTATACAGATGTACCCCTACATTGTGAAGTCCGATGGCTCAGTGCTGGGAAATGTTTAGAGAAGTTTTTTGCGATAAGAAAAGAGATCTTCCTTTTCTTGCAAGAAATGTCTATTGCCAAAGATGATGACATTAAATATATTTTCGAAGACACTGAGTTTCTTTGTGAACTCGCTTTCATCACCGATGTAACTAATCATTTAAATATTTTAAATACAAAGCTGCAAAAGACCAACCAGACAATATGTCAATTAGTTAGTCATATTGACTCATTTCGTAGAAAACTAGTTTTATTTAAAAATCACTTAGAAAAAGACACTCTTTATTTCTACCCTTCTTGCCAGATTCTCTTCGAAGAATACGGCACAGTTTGCAATTTTAAAAAATATATTCAGTTAATTGACTCATTAATAACTCAGTTCGACACGCGTTTTACTGACTTCGAAAGTCTTAGAAAGGACTTAGTTCTGTTCGAAAATCCTCTCACTGCGGAAATCGAACAACAAAATGTAGAATTTCAAGAGGAACTTTGCGATTTGCAAAATGATCTTTCCCTCAAAACTCGTCCAGAAAAAGGAGCGGACTTTTTTAAGATTTTAAACAATTCAAATTACCCTAATCTTAAAAATTTTGGTCTTCGAATATTTTCCATGTTCGGATCCACATACTTATGTGAATGCTCGTTTTCAAAAATGAAAATCATAAAATCCGATAAACGTTCTTCTTTAAGCGATAAATCATTAACTTCATTAATGCGAGCTAGTTCTTCTAACATTTCTATAGATATCCCATCTATTGTAAAATCATGTAAACGGCCTAGAAAATCGACCAATTAGTAAATGAGAGTAAAATAAAGAGGAACAGAAATGCATTCTGCGATTAACGCAGTAATTGTAAATAAAATGCATTCTGCGCAGTGCGCAGTGAT
>NW_020210907.1:0-66 GCF_003070985.1 Temnothorax curvispinosus | reverse complement strand
TACTCTCATCACTGCGCACTGCGCAGTGATGAGAGTAAAATAAAGAGAAACAAAAATGCATTCTGC
>NW_020210906.1:166160-170243 GCF_003070985.1 Temnothorax curvispinosus | reverse complement strand
CCCTCGGAAACTCAGAAGGCGGGCGAGGACGAACAGGAAGCGAGAGCTTCCGGTCCTCCTAAACCCCGAATAACGCGCAAATTGCTTAGGGAGATGAATGTCGCTGGCTCTTAAACTTCAACGCCTCTTGGAAGAAATGAAATCATACGCATATACGGAGAGTACTCCGAACAGCCACCGCGCGATATTTTAATAGGATATTCTAGCGAATTTGAATCGAAAATCCTAACTAGATCGCATTAATTCTCGAATTAGAATTGGTCTATTGCATAGTTCACACAATTAGGATTGTAATTCCGTTTACATACGACTTGTTTTATTAATTTTATTTTAAATAAAATTGATTTATATCAATCATTAACTTTAACCTATATCAAATATTCGTCTGCCATAAAATATTTGTTGTACATCGTATCTCTTTGATTCGTTTCAAATAATAACAAATTATCAATAAATGTGGGTAGATAAGCTATGAAAAATCAGGGTAAAAAATTGGTATATTGTAAGACTTTAATATTTCTTAATTAGTAATCATTAGCGTGTATGTTATGTTTTTAAATTAATTGTAAGATACTCTATGCAACTGCAGTAAATAATGTTATGGTGTATCCAAAATAATATTTCAAGGAAAATATTGTGCTCATAAAAAGATTACAATTAATATCGCAAGTAACAAAATAATAAATTACTAAAATACATTCCTTACCCCAGAGTTGCTCCGCCGTCGCGTCGCCCAATATCTTCCAAGTCTCCCCCTCCTCTTAAAATTCCTTGGTTGTTCTCACATAGCACAACACTTGCGAAAATGTGGTTAATCATAACCATACGTACACTAATCATGAGAATATGATATTCGCATAGCACTCGCGACGTTAAATGTACGACGTTAAAAGTACTTTACGAAAGAATAACGCGAAAAAAGTAAGACCGCACAAAGTTATAACTCACTCAACATTCGCGACGTCTCACGAATTAGCTTTACAAACGAATCTCAAACAGCGAAGAATTTTAAAATGCACAAATGTCAACTTTATTATATAAAGTCAAGTAACCCAGTTGACAAATATTAAACTATGAAATTAAGTACGATTATAATACGTATACGACTTCATACTAATAATCCAAAAAATAGACGAGAAATTCTAAGCACGATGAATTCCAATCCAAACATCATAAAATAAATAATTACATTTGCGCGTAAATATCGCGATAAAATGGCAACGTTCATGAAAATTCCACCCCCTATCACTTCTATCCTATCTGATCCGCACTTCGATTCGTACTTACAATTAGATAAAAATCACACGAAGTATTTAGTAACGACTCTGTTACGAATCATGAGAATTAGTAGTGCAGAATAGTGATCGCATTAATAATCGTGCTAATCATTTAAATATATTCAGATGACTGTTTAACGTCTCTTCGTACTTTTCGCGAACGCGTCAGAAAAGGTAATGCGATATACGGAGCGACTCGCGTCGCTGCCGAGTCCTCTAATCAAGTCGCGCAAACATAAACAAAACGACCGAGAGCGACGTTTAGATATCGCAAAAACAACTACCGAAGGCCATATATCATAAAACTTTTAACGCAAATATCAGCGTATAACGGGTTATAGAATAAATGTCGACTATTCCATTTCGTATTTTGAATTGAATTAGACGAATAATCTCTCACATATCAAAACTCGTCTTTAAGAATAAAATCTATCTCCGTTCTAATAAAAGAAATTATTTATGTAAATTAGTACGTATTTTTTCCCACATTTATACGTTCCTAATATGACAAAATTGTATAACTTTGATAAATGTCAAATTTGTGCATTGATTTTAATAAATCAGGAAATTAAAATTAAATCACCGCAAAACATGTAACAAATAATTTTTTAAATTATAAAAATTATACCTACAATTTTTTATTTTCTTTAGTGCGTAACAATTTAGAAAGAAACATAAAAAATAAATCTGCATTTTCACACACATTACACCAGAGATGAATTATATTCTTCAAAATATAAATTTAACATTAAAGGTTTAATAATTCTTTAAGTTAAATCTATTAAATAATTAATCATATATTCCAATTTTGATTAAAAAAAAGAGTTAAATAATTTACTTGTAACAGTTAAAACTTAATAAACTTCACTTAATTCACCTAATTCGGAAACTATTATAATCCCGCCGACCCCTCATCGCATTGTTTTCTTGTCCCGCGTTTATTCACAGTGTAATTAAAGATAGGATAGCGTTTATACACAAATTTTTACCGTACTGATTGGATGTAGAATTTTATGTTTTTAAAATTAGTTGACTGATGAAAGTACAGTGTACAGAAACGTACCAACATTGTATTTAAGATATTCCAACATTGTATGATGTTAAGATATTAATTTTGAATTATATTATTCGTTATTGCTCGTCAGTGGCCGTATTTACTCTTAATTTTTATTATAATCCCGCAATATTCAAATTTTCAACTCCAATTAATCTCTAAAATATATACTATTAAAATATTGCACGGTGATTGTGAAATACTTTGTGTACAGGTGCGTATATTATATTATTAAAAAGAATCTTCTTTTCGTTTTTTGCGAAAGTATAAAAGTTCTGTATCGCATTTATTAAGTTTCATTAGAACGTATTAAACTGTTGAAAGCGAGAGTATTACGATTAAAACCGCTCTAACCACACCGATAATCGATTTAAACTCCAATTTACGGTAGTAATTTATTCCACCCTGAATTTTTTTTTCTTTTTTTTCTTTTTTCTACATCACATTTTAAGTGCAGCATTTGCGTATAATTTGTGTTACTACTAATGTAATCGATTTAATTTTATTTCTTTATAGGTTTAAATTTTATCTCTGTACGTATAACGTGGAAACGACAAATTTAAACTACCCCTTATCGCATTACATGCAGCTTACAAAAGTGGTGTATCGCATATCAAAAGAAGTTAATTATCCCAAAGAAATATGTGGAACTAGAATATCTCTAATAACTACCTTTCTTAAAGTAAAAGCATTGCTTTAAAGTGAAAAACAAAAATTAAAGACATTTTTGAAGATAAAAATCAATTTCAAATTCGTATTAAACAAATTGTACGCAAATACAAATTAAGTACCAGTTCGGCATTATAAACTAGCTTCATGAATTTTAACAAACAGTACAAATAAATAAATGAAACTGTTAAGTACGTTTTATTCCACGGCTATCGCGATAAATTAATGAAATAGGCAATCCAACAGAAAGTCGCATAATACGATTTAACCCAAAGAACATTCGACATATAATACGGTGCAATAACAGGCAGCATTGCAACATTGAGGTTACAATAATAATTCCCTGCGCGACCGCGATGCAGTTCGAACGAGAAGAACGGATCGTTTCGACAAACCGGAAGCTGTCGATGGACGGCGAATCGATTCGCCTCTCGTTTATCCCGGTGCATGGCACTCGTATCCTGCGTCCATACGCGCGCGTACGGGATTACGGTACAAAGGATTTCCCGCATTTACGTGGCTCGAATGCAAATCCTCACCTCGCGATGCGTTCCCGACGGGTTCTCGACTGTATTTTTTCTCTCTCTCTCCCTTATGACAATGTGCACGTTTCCACGTGCGTGAAACTTTTGATTGTGTTACAAGGATCCAAGCCTGATGTAGAATCTCGGTAGGTAGGTTTGAAAAGGGTTCTCGTGCCGCGCGACCGCGACCAGTGAGATACGAGAGTGATCCTATACGTCAATGTATTTCAAAACGCTTGAGTAATTGGCGCACTAGTCATTTACGAAAAAAATAAAAATAAAAAATTGAGACGTTACGGCAATAAATTTTCGAAAGTTTATTCGATA
Organism: Temnothorax curvispinosus; assembly: GCF_003070985.1. Lineage (NCBI taxonomy): Eukaryota > Metazoa > Arthropoda > Insecta > Hymenoptera > Formicidae > Temnothorax > Temnothorax curvispinosus. The sequence goes on along the minus strand of NW_020210906.1, from coordinate 166,392 downwards.
AATGGTAAATCTGAATCAAAGTCACCATTCTATATATTCCATAATTCAAGCTATAAAAATTCCAAGCCCTTTACGATAACTTTTATCAAATTGAGAGAATAAAAGTAAAAAGGAAATGAATGAATCCCAGGTTACATTCATCAGGTACGTGAAGTGGGCACCCGACTTTAACAAAATGAATTTTAAAAAAAAGGAAATTGTAGCATTTTCTTTGTAGTTGTTTGTAGTAACA
>NW_020210906.1:108136-163160 GCF_003070985.1 Temnothorax curvispinosus | reverse complement strand
ATATCTGAGTAGTTTATGCAGTTGCCAAGATTTGGTGTGCACAAAATTTGCATGGCAAAAGAGTAATTTAATAGCTACAAGACATAACAGCTTTCTCTCTAAAGGATAGCGAACGATAATACGGTTCACGAAGCGACACATTTATGTTCAAGTGGTATCTTCATCAACCGGTAACTGTAACCGAACGCCGCGATGATTTCTTTGTTCGTGTTCAACTATTGTAAGATCCACAATGACGAAGCTAGTACTACGGGCTAGTATTAACTCGCGCATACTCACGAAGGAAGGGTATTTGCGGTAACAACGCGAGAACGCTCACCGGAGTTTCTATTGAGGACAAGTTACGTAGAGAACCATGGAATTATTCATGAGCAGTCGCGAAAATCGCTACTCGTTCATTAACCTCAGGAGCATCGGAAATCTCCGTAACCCATGCAAATTATCGCAGCAATTAACGTGATCCCATACGAGATCGCTTCGCGGGAGATCTCTCGTTGCTAAACCGCATTTATGACTCGATCTGAGAAGAAAGAGGAGACCGAGATGCGTGATGTAAATTGATTGACACTCGCGAAGGTGTCTCTGACATGATGCGCAATCGGAAGCCGATAGCGTTTCCCATGCGCGAGCGCGGTCCAGAACGAGAATCTGGAAAAAAGCTAAAGCCGAGCGCCATAAACGACACGACTGAATTACCCCCGGCCACAACGATTGTCGCATATATTAACTCGCACGCAGAGGCGCACGGGAGCGTCGGACGGGCGGACATGTCATTGTACCTTGGATGAGTTTATCGCGAGTGGACGTGCCACCGTCCGGTTCTGCCACGCAACCGGTCGTTTTTCACGTGGCATATACGCCCCTACGCGCCAGCCTCTACCTCCATTCCATTTTTTCGCGCTCTAGGCAACGCTGGTTCAGGTTATGGAAATGGGATGACTAACGATTCGCTTCCTCAGCCAGAGCGCACATACCACTTTCTACTGGCTGATAACGGTAACTCGTGGAATTTCGGCGGTAATTCCGATAAAGCGGCTACGCGAAGAAACAGTTAAGTTTTCACATTAATTGTTCAAAAGTTCGGAGATATTAGTTAAAGATAATATTGATACCGAATTTTGCGAATTCAACGGTGAAATAAGCAAAGCCAGACAGTGACAAGAATATGACTATTACTACGTTTACGCGAGCGTTACTTCTGTAGTAACTTACGATAATTCATTCGTTTACGAGAAATGAATTATCGTAAGTTACTACAGAAGTAACGCTCGCGTAAACATAGTATGTGACAACAATGTTGTCACTCATACATAATCGTTATAATGTAATCAAAAGAGAATTTCTATTTACGATTACGTGTTGATACTGTCCGTGATAAAACAGAAATAACATTCAGAACGGTTCGTTATATAAAAACTATATCCACGTATAATTAAATCGCACTGCTTACTAAATGTTTTGTAATTTTACTCGGCGACGCAAGCCGCTTCTTGAAGAAATAATGCCTCCTCTAAGTAGATTAAAAATATAGAGACGCTTGCTTGGGAATAACAGAAAAGCGGCCGCAGGGAAGTCACCTATTCAAGCCGCGGGGGCGGCTTAAAAAGTGTTTCAACAGGTAATAAAATCAGATTGTGTGCAAAATTAATTTGTACACAGCGTCGTTGGTTAGTCCTTTACGCATTTGATATCGCTCGCTCAAGGGAAAACAAGACGGCTCGAGATAGTTGCAAACAAAATCCGGCGTATTAAACCAAGACCAAAAGTACCGCGACTCGTGAGATCGTAGAATGACATTGATAGAGCCTCGATAAAATATTAAACGTAGCGCCAAGTACCGGAATATTTCATATTATGTTTATGAGAAAGTTCACGGTTTCGTTGACACTGGTCCCTCGTCGCGGCGAAAACATCGGTTGTGGGGATACTTCTAGTTTACAGACAGTAACAAGATGAGATTGGTCTAGCGCGTGCGCACGAGCTACGTACGCAGGAAATGGTTTATACTCTTTCCGCGATCCCAGAGAGTTTACTCCTCGACTCGACCCCTCGGTCCAAGCCCAGGAGATTATGCCGAGAAGCGGCCCCGCATACAACGTGAAAGGAATACGAACGAAAATGAAGACCTTTACGATCGTGCACATTGAATACTTCAGTCAGTTAATATTTTTTATTACTTTTTTTTTATTTATGTTCAAATTATGTTCAAACGAAGATCAAGAGAGAACGTTTTTATCGCTGGCTATTTAATCAGTAATAATATCTACGTATACTCAATGGCTGTAATTGCGTCTATTATTACGTCTAATTGTGTAGTTGCATCTATTGTTAATGCAGTTTAATTATTAAACCTCTTTTCATTAATCATTATATACGGAAATATATATATACGGAGTTCACCTATTGTAACATTAAGCTCGTTGCCATGTAATGTCATCATTGATTATGCAGAGATATCTAATGAGTCATAGAATATAATCCTTTGATAACCATTGATGTTAGAATTTCTGGAAATTTTTTCAATAAAAGAACGTCTTAATGTTATACAATGAAACGATTTCTTATTTGTTACTCTAAACGATCATTTATTACTGCTCAATTTCGGACACGTCTATATAACATGATTGCGCGTTTTTGTTAAGTAAATAGATAAATATATTTAACTAGCTTAATACACCCGTGCTTTGCTACGGTATGCGAAGGATTCTATAATTTACGTCCGAAATTAGATTTGCCCCTTAGGGATTGATTAGGGCAAAATCTTGAATTATGTTTTTAAGCACTTGTATGGGTAACCCTTTGTAAGCAAAAACCAAGTCGATATCTCATTGGGCCTAAGAGATATTGAGGAATCCGTGAAAACACGTTTTACCCCTTTTCACCCCGTTAGGGATCGAATTTCTAAAAATCCCTTCTTAGTGGGTGCTTACGTCATGGAAGAAATATACTCCCCGAATTTCATGTTTCTAGGTTTAAGGGTTTGGGCTGGGCGTTGATGAGTCAGTCGGAACATTCGATTATATATATAATCACATATAGATTAACTGAATTAATTTATGTAATTCATTGAAACATATTTACGAATCGATTGTATGTTTTCTTTAGGAGTTTCTACGTAGCTTCTGAGAGAAAATAGACTTATCATAAAGATACATTAACAGCGGATTGTTAGATTGACCAATATGAATCGTGAGTTTTACATCACTACGTCATTGTCGTCAACATCCGGTACGCGATATTTTATTCAACGATGAAAAATCGACGCGAACAGGTTTGACGAGTACCACATTGTAACATTTCAAGTAGGTAGTGACTGCAACGCTATTTGCTCTCTCTCTTTTTCTCTCTCTGTCTCATTCTCTCTTTCTCTCCTGCCATAATTTTCTACTGCATATTTAGTGTACAGTTAGAATCGTTGAACTGCAAACTTCGCACATATTATATATTATCGAACATGTGATTAACATTTTTCTTATTTTCTTACTCATTTTACAGTTGCCTAGCAGCGAAAGAACTAGATATACAAATACCCATTGAAAAATAATTGTTAATACGTATCATCGATATATTTTTTCATTAATAATTGGTAATTTAAAGTTTAATAATTAATTTAATAAAGTAATAAATTTTCTGCATTCATACAAATGTATACTGGCTAGTATATTTATGTGATAATTTATAGTAATATATATATATATATATGTAGTACATCTTTAAAACTTTATTCATGTCCTTCGGCGACGCGTCATTCATAGAATTCATTCTCGTGCATAAACCGAATTAGACAACATCGAAAGGAGCAGTTAAACGTAGATTCATGTATTACATGAGAATATAAATTTATATCATGATGAAAATATACCGTCTACCACGCCAATTACGCCTGGAATACACGTGGCCACGGCATCCCGCCATAATTTTGCCCCGAGTCGACTCGCCACTCTTCGGGTTGTCAAATAGACGTGATTATCGAGTCATTATTACGGATCGCGCCTATTCAAGTATCAATGAATCGTCGAGAGAATATCGGCGCCCCTCCATTTAACTGCATGCAATTTCGACGTCGCCGGTATAAATAAGCCCCGAGTGTAACAAGGGCAGATGCGTTGTTCGCGGCGCATAGAACCGGACGGCTCGCGTGTTGACGCAACGCGGCCGATGATTTTCTAGCGTGCGTTCCATTCGCGAGCGCGCGTTTCATCCACTCGACAGCTCATCCTCGATTCTCCCTCGGAAACGATCGGTCGGCAATCAACCGGATACCGCGGGGCAAAAAGCGGGGAAGGGCGGCCGGGATCGCGCGCGACACGAAAGAAATTTCCAGCGCGTCACGATAAATCAGAAGGGCAGATCGCCGCGCCTTCGATGGCACACGGAACGTGACAGTTCTTACCATATAAAACGGGCTTTACGAGTGGACTGGCGAGTACTTGCGATCGTATAGAAAACGGAAACCGAATGATCTCTTGCCGGTCGCGAACGTAGGAGGAAAATGGGAAAGCATCAGCGGAAGTTTATCGCGTTCTCTTAAGCGCGACTCTGATCTTAGAACAGTCTCCGACGATAATGACAGTAGTACATGAAAGAATCGCGCGTTGAATCGTCGCTGGTCATTGCTCAGAATGAAAGACGATTTCTAATGCGCTGAATCGAAAGAAAACAGGATGACGGAACACTTCAATGCCTTAGAAAGATCGTTATTATGTCTATGTATCAACCTGTCTTTTTATCTGACAGATATACTGAAAATTTATATTTGAATATCCAAAAATTAAATGACCAGTTGTACATAATAATAAAAATTTGACCTTTCCTCCTTCCGTATCAAGAGTCGACGTTTGTGTCTTCTTGTTCTGATGTAACATTATCTCTTTACAGGTGCAATTTCGCGATATTATTCATGTAATTGTGTTAGTTGAGTATAGTGCGGTGCAAAATGAAGTGATTAAAGAGGCTCAATTCTCTGGGCAGATTTCGTGATACCGGATACACGTTTGTGACACTCGGGATTACGCAATGGCGTCTAGAACGGCGATGTTAGTCGTTTGCATTGCTTGCTTGCTTACTCTCGATATAGAATGCATGTATGCCACTGATGCGGTAGGCATTGATGTTCGACACTTGGCCTTCCTATATAGGCGCACAGTATCATGAATATTTACGCGGCTCCTCTCTCTCGCGACAAAATCAATGTACCCGCAACTAGAGACGCTCTTCTCAGCACAGTACACTCTCCCGTCGCAAACTCCGCGTAAAGCGATGCGGATATCGTCCTTATCCTCACTTTTCCTTATCGCGGATCTAAAAGATTTGTCCGCGCAACTACTTACGTTAATCTGAGAAGAAAACGCTCCGGGGAAATAAGGGTGCAGAAAGTCCCTCTGAAAGGCGAACGCGACTGCTCGTTTCTGCGAGACTTAACGCCTGGGTAGCAAAAGTTCGTAAGCTTTCCGTAAGAATGTTGGCAAACTTCTTATCGTTTTATACTATTACGGCTTATAGTGTTACCAATTCGGATAAATTATGAAACATTTCAGTCGCGCATACCAAAGACATCAACGCATAGCGATGTTTTTCTATGATTACGATATAACACATACGTGATATATAACTAATGTCTGTTTCTTTAAATACGAAAATTTGGTGCACTATATTGGTGCAGAATTCATACGCTATAAGCGTTACCGAAAAAACCATTCGACGAAACCAAGATTCATTGTATTCCATGCATATATGTAAAATTGCTAGAATATGTACGTGTGAAATATACCAAATTTCTCAGAAATTATGCTTGTTATTAGTTATGGTAATTTAAATATGCGTGAAAATGATAACGAAATATGGAACGTTTCGTTGGAATTAAAAAATATTCACGATATAGATGAATAAAAATTATCCGTTAACGTGGTAACTTGATGATATGTATAAAACGTTCGTACAAAGAGAGCAGAGTGTCATAATAAAAATTCCCTACCATTCGCCGCGCGAACGCAGTCCACGTAGACGTAAGTACATGCGTATAATTTGACGAGCCGCGCGCGGAAGAAAATCGTACGAAAGGTACGAAAACGTGGAATGAACTCTTAAATATTTCATGACGAACGAAAGATGTGAATTACGTCATAGACTGCAGAAAGATGGCGATGGTTGGAGTACCGGTTGGTGAGCGAGAGGATGGGCTTCGCCCGAGAGGACGGAAGCGGGGGCGGGGAAAACGCAGAAGGGATGCTGGTAGCTTGGTAAGAGCTCGCTTGAATATGTTGGATGTGTGGGTGATACGGGCGTGGTGCGGCATATTACGCCGTTAATACAGTGCATATCGGGACGCGAGCAGCTGGCAAGGGAATCACAACCGCTCTAGTTCACCCTCCATCTCCTCATAGTCCCCTTGAGTCAAGCTCTTCCCTTTGCTCTCTCGTACGCACGCAGCCTGATGGTTTCGTTCTTATTAATAAAGGCCGTTGCCTCCGTTACAAATACCACTATTTCAGTATTATCGGGGTTAAACAAGCATAAAAATAGACAGTAATGTTAACATAAGGCTTTACTTCTAATCATTTTTATTTTAGAACATGGGGATTACGATGTTAGTGCAATAAGCGTTCAACGAATAGTTGAAAAACATAAGAAAAGCAACAAAAATTCATCGTTTTGTTTCAAAGAATATTTCCAAAGTTAAATAAGATAAATATCTCATTCTTTCATTTGTGATCTTAAAAAGCAACGCTCTAAATTATATTTTTCCAAATTATGTTGGAGAAAAAAATTTTTTGAATCGTTCATTATCCACACAAGAATATGGAATCGCGGTATATATCGCACGATTATGAACAAGAGAATAAAATTAACATTTATAAAATTAGCCTAATAGTACTAACACTTCAGAATGATCGAGCACAGCTCACTCCTGTACGAACAGAACGGCCAGCGTGCTCAGATTCTAGATTTAGAGTTACTTTATGCGTATGACACCGATAATACAGTGATTATAGAGTGGACCGCATAAGAGAGAGAAAGTACGATACTCATCCGATCAGTATCTCAGAATCTTGTCGCCGTATCATAAAATTGCAATTTTAGTTTTTTAAATGTCACGAATCCTCGGTTATGCGAAACGCCCGAAGGACGCGTCGCGTCCAATAATTGGATGTGATTCCCGTAATAAAATTTCATCCTGAAAAGTCCGCTTAAAGGCACTCATAAATTTCTATAATATAAATTCCTGGATCGCATCGTACGCGCATATGCTCAGAATGTTTAACGTTAATATCTTTACCCCTTTCTACTAACCACATAGGAGAGGCTAATAAAATTAAAATTATATTGTCGTAAACGTAGAACGTCTCGTCAGATTTACATAAAATTTCAGATATGTTAGATATGTATGTATACAATTGCGAAAGATCACGTTGTGATCTTGTTGCTTAGAAAATCTTTATTAGGACATCATCTTTCCTCGAAACTGACTTTTTACTGCTACATGTGTTGATAATGAAACTTGAAATTGAGATTTTATTAGATAGATAAAAAGACGTTTGAAAGATAATAAATGAATAACTTAATAAGATAAAATCTATATCTTTAACAATATTGTTTATACACATATGCACGTGTATTTATATTTCATTAAGTAAATTTTAAAAGAATAAAAAAACGGCAAATGTTTAGTTCATTAATCACAGTATCTGTTACGTGCTCTTGAAGATTTAACATATATTTAACGAGGATCTCTGTGTTACACCAACTTCATTAATTACAATATTTTCTCATTGTCTGAATACTTTCATACATTTTCCAAATCGTATTATACATATAGCATACAAAAAAAAAACATCATTTAAAACGAAATGCTATTTATATTTTAGAGACTTCATTCCGACAAATGAGAAGCTAAAGTCGCACAGGATATTAAAACCGATCTAGAAAAGCAGATCAGAGAATAAAAGAGAGAGAGAGAGAGAGAGAGAGAGAGAGAGAGAGAGAGAGAGAGAAAGAGAGAGAGCACATATTACTAAATACTCATAACTTCAAACTTTTTATTACATTCCCTAGCGAGCATATGCAGTATTACGATCGAGTAATTTCGCAAATCCACTTTCGTAACAATTACAGATTTACTGCTTACAAAAGAGAGCAAAACCGAGATTGAGTTTTGCGTATTTTCAGCCCAAGCGCGCTTATCTTTCTAATGTTAATGTCAAAGGAAAAGATTATCACTTTAAATACATCTTATTATTTTCAGCTTATATTGTTGTTCGCGTATATGGGATTCTCATTACATCTCTAGATGGGACTAATCTATCATAATCTGGCCTGTGTTCTCCGTCATGCTGGTAAGCAGTTACGCAATCTCATTAATGTACATATACAGAAACGAAATGATAACATGCACTACAAATGAGTCCTGAGTTACTCATTTGTAGTGCATGTTATCATTTCATTTCATATAGCAGATTTTCTACTGCTTAATTCATTACTTCTCGTGCACCTCACGACTGACTAGGTATTATATTATTAATTACGTTTTATTTTTTTTTTTAGGAACATAACGTTGTGACATGCGAATGAAGAAAATCACGCAGCTAGGTATTCAGACAAATATACGTAAATCATCATTATATAAGACCAAAGATCTGCAAAACATTTGAGCACGCTATAAACATAGTTAAAAGAAGCAAGAATATTATATAATAGTTCACGGGCAGATGAAGCCTTCAACTGTGAATTGAAGATAAAAGCAATTATTATCGATAGATACTACTCTGAGTTAAAACTCGTTTACAGGATCGAGATATATTTGATGGGTCTATTTATAGAGGAATATCGCAAATAATTATTCCAGACGATATAGGAATGTGTTCACGTGAATGGATTCGGTCGGGGTTCTTGCTTAATGAGAAACGAGAAATCCAACGTAAACGACATAGACGCCCGGGATATCTGCGGTAGCAAAACTTCGAATAAGCTATGCGCTGTCCCGAGTTCCGTCGAGCCGGTATCCAACAATAAACCGTCAACGCGAGCTAAGTTTTCCCATTATCCATTAACCTAATTAGGCTAGATTTTGCAGTATTGGCTCTTCGGTAAAGACGTGCTTTCTAAGTTAGGTGGTCGTAGACTTATCGACTTGCGTGATTGGTTACATAGAATAAATCCCATACATATATGTGCATATATGTATACAAGTATACATATGTAAAAGCGATGTTAGCAATAGAGTTAATTACGTATAAAACCTTTGGCGTAGAAATATATCTTCATTTTTTTATTATTAAACAAAGAGAAATAATTTTACTGCTAACAGAAGATATGTCTTACATATACTTATCTTTTTTCAAATCTATAACATATCATAAAAGTTTTTTATACTATGATACTGAATATTTTTTAAAATGCTATATTTTTTCGCATCAAATAACAATTTCCGAAAACATTTATCAAAATTGAGTATATTGCAATACCGTGTGGAAAAATGACATTGATAACTAAAAATACAAAATATTTCAAAATTTATTATTTTTCAGCTTCGCTTTGAAAAATATAGGACCTGTCGATCAATATTGTGAGTGCGTCACCAAAATATTTTCAAAGTATTCGAAAATAAATTACTAAAATATACATGTTCGCATCTCGAACAAAAACCATGTTTTAATTTCAAGGCGGATTGGAAATTATAACGGTCTAGATCACATGCACAACGTGTGATATTAAATTCCATTGAATATAAATTACAAATATAAAAAACAGTGAAAGTCAACAATAACAAAAGATTCATGTTTAGATTATACACCGTAAAAAGCGAAGATTATTTAGCACGTTTATACACGAAGTGTTAAATTTATGAACGAAAATATTCATATCTGTAATTTCGTATATTGTGCTACGTAAAAAGAAAGCGCAACTTAAAATTGCTGGTATCAGTGGTATCCGATATCTTAGAAACAGTACCAATTGCTTCAATTATCATCCAGTTGAGAAATTTTAACAAGTTTAAACCGATATTTAATCAGAAAAAAATGTGAAAGAACATTTAAAATAACTCTCTATTCTTTCAATTTTCTGCAAGTTGTATCCAAAAGCAATAACGTAACGAAGTAAATTTTATTTTGAAATCTTAATTCAGAATTATCGAGATAAATAATGTTAAATATTAAAATATTAAAGAGATATCTAATGAAACATTAGGGAGAGATATTTAAGATTAATTTAAGTTTTAAAAAGTTTACAATTAAGTTTATAAGTAAGTGAAATCGTGGCAGAGTTTAGCACATCATAGAGAAACGCATACGGTATGCACGTTTGAAGTTTTGTATACGCAATTCTAAGAGATAAGGGCTGCTCGAGCACAGATGAATATGAATCGTCAAACTTATATCCGCTCGTAGATGATATTGCGATCTCCGAATGCAATACGCGACCGAGAATGCTTTTGGAACGACTATTTTGTCAGTCGGCTTCTTAATTAACAACTTCCAAAAGCGACGAGAACGCCGGAAGGATTGGAACGCGGAGGGAAGACGAGGTGAGTGTTTCTCGGATCTCTCACGGTGGATGGCACTAATTAAATCTCAGCACCAAGCCAGCAAAGGAAACGCGACGAAAGCGGAGAGGCGGAAGGAAGCTCGCGCACTCTTAAATGCAATCTGCATTTCATTAATTCGCGATTCCGCAGATTTTATTCGTTCGTCTTGACAAGAGATATACATCTCGCCGCTAAGGATCTCTCTATCCTACGCTGTCTAATATCTTTACAAATGTGAAATGGGCGACACTGTTAGAAATTGCTGCTCAAAAAGACCATTTTATACCATTTAGCACGTATTTTACGATTAAATTAAACAATATTCGAACACAAAATTCATTCATTCTTTTATGAAAATAATAATTAAAATAATATTGTTTCAAATCAGTAAACAAATTAATTATCAATATAATAATTCGGTTTGCCTTTATATGATCTATCTATTATTTTATTAGCTATTTAATCATTAATGAAAATAATAGATTGTATCAAAATATTCTACTCTATAATTGACATTCAATATTACATTCATTTCAAGATAATTATATTTATAATAAACTGTATTAATTTATGAGTTCATAAATTAATACAGCTTAACATGCTTTTAATTGACGCCTACTGTTTTGCGAGTTACGATTACTGCAAAAGAAAATAACGGTTTAGAGAAAAGACGCGACGGATAAGTGCGAAAATTAAGCCTTAAAATGACTACGCATCAATTTTCGAACTTGCTGATCGCATAAATTTCTTCGCGTAAATGCAAATCTACTGGAGCGTCCTTTCAACGAGTTCGCTCGACGACTAACGCTTTTCGCGAGACTGCGAGACTGTAAATCAGACGCGAGTTCGCGTTCGCGCTAAAACGCACATAAATATCTAACGAATTGAGAAGCGCGCGCTACTCGAGATGTTTACCGCCTGCCTCGGAAGTCGCACTTTTTGCGGACTAGCATCTGACGACCGTGCGCCACACGAAAGTAACGGGCATACGTCGAGCGCGCGAGTAACGTAGTCGTCCAAGACGAACGACTCTCTTTTCCAGGCCATGGGCCTGCGGGCCTCCAAAGAGAAAATCGGTTAATCCCGACGCAGCTGTATGACGCGAGACGAGATGGGAAACGGCACCGTACAGCGCTCGCAAGACAGCCGAGAGCAACGAGATCGTAAAACCCTTGCATAGGTAAGCGGATATATACAAGTCAAATGGCAGCCGTGCGAACGACGTTTCTTCCTCACGTCCAGGCCGGTCCAGGAACTCTTTAAGTGCCGTGCTCTTTTATTACAACGAGCAAGAATTTTGTCCGCGCCATTCACATATGCTATACGCGCTCAAAGCCCGACCGTTTTTCGGACTTATCTCTTTTGTGCACTCTCACCGTACACTCTCATCCTGTTAAATTCACCTCCGCGAGCCGAGTGACCTCTCCATCGTCCATTAGTATTTTTCATGACGACGGTTAACTATGTCCGCGAGAAGCGGACCCCTATTATGCTCAATCCCTTATCGTTACTGTTCGTGCCATATATTCTTGAAAATCACTTCCTCGTTCCTATCTCCGATGGCAGCTCCAGAATGGGACGGCTCGTTTCGGAAATATGGACTCGCGGGACGAAAGATTTACGTTTTCATTCTACGTCTTTTCAGAACGTCGATTTGACCCGCGGGCGATTTCACGCCATTGATAAACTTTTCAGCGGAGTTGCCGATAACAGTTTACGATTCGCTTCAGAAGAGTCGTCGTCGCTGAATCGCGAACTAAGAAGCGCGTCCTGACACTTTTCCTAAACGCGAAAGTTTGCTCGCTAATGGTGAAAAACCTTCGATCGATAACATTTTTAAACATAAAACTTAATTCACCGAGTGCTTCATTTTCTTTGATACTAAATAATTTTACAATTAAACTTTACTTTAAATTATCCTTGAAAAAATCCGTTAAAAAAATTGTAATAAGAAAAACTCATTTAAAATACTTATGTTCATATCGTTGTTCTAAAATAAACATCAATTTGACATTAACATACAACATTGTTTTGCGAATGATGATTAAAATTTTAATCTTGCGTAATCTGCTATAAATATGCGTATATAAAGAGAGTCAAACTCGAAGAGAGTTGAACGTATAGTCAGGAACGATATGAGAAATGAGATTTAAAGCCGATATCAGGAAACTCGGAATATTTGAACAGCAAGCAAACTAGGATTAACTGAGGCAGGGTTGAACAATCAAAATTTCCAAACATTCCAACCACTGGCAAACTGCTGCAGGACAAACAAGTTTAAATTATCGATTCGGCATCCGCTGTATGTAGCAAAGTGTCATATACTCGTTGTTATGAACTAATAGTTTCCATCCGCCTGCCAATCGATCTTACTTCAATATTCTATAGAGTATCGATGTCACGGAAGTAATAAGACTAGGTAACCGTAAACCCCACTAAGATTCCGCTAGTGGGTCCTTCATTGTCGGCACGAATAGCGCCATTAAGTAGACCAAACACGATTATCATATAAAATGCCCGTTTTTTTTTACACAGATTTTATTATTCCGTTAATATTCGCAATACGTTACGAAAGCTCAGACGAGGCGATTAAATCCGCTATTACTCTGTCATAGCAGATGTCAAAATTTATTATCAGACGTCGTAAACTCTAAGCCATCTTCAGCGGCACAAGACATGCGAATAAGTCCCGAATAAGATCGTATCTCCTGCAAACACCTGCTACGACAATTTGTCATCCATAGCAGAGCTTTCGGATCCGGTATATTCCGGTTGTGCGTCAGAACAGCTTTCAGTGAGCGCTTTAAAGTACAATTTGTCATTCCTGGCGGACAATGGCTCTTCCGCACGTTCGAACGGGTTTTCGTAATGTCCTTACTCAGAAACAACGCAGAATCAATTTTCATCTTTCGTCAATCTCGCAAGCACAAACTACAGGTCTAATAGACAATTAAAATAATTATTAAAATTGCTAAAAAAAATAAAACCCTATAACGTGTATTCAGTGATAAAATCGGCGCACAGTTAAAGTATAGATAATTATTTCAAGTGCAAAAACACGTTTCGTGTAAAAAAGATACATTAAGTATCGTTACACATTAAAACCAACGTTGAAAAAGAGAAATTTCATCGCAACAAGCAAGGTAAAATTCCCACGAAGAAAGCAGTTTACCATGCTGGAGATCCTCAATGGTCCCGAGAGCCGCGTCAGCATACACGCGAAGCGCGGTTAGTAAAATCAATGAGCGCGCAAAAAGCACATACAGACGAACAAGCTGGAATCTGTAGCAAGGACAGAGAAAGAAGGTGCTTTTGCGCTTTGCCTCGTACGTTCCCACTCCTACTTCCACCAATTTGCACCGTTGCAACTTGAAAAAAGGGCAAGATGCTCTTTCTCTGTCTCTTTCCCTCTGCCCACAACATTATCGCTAGAATGAGTGGATGTTCAAGAAAACGTAACTGCACCGCGTTGCGGTTATGGCGGAGAGGTACGGCGGTACCGGAGAAATGCCAAAAGAAACTAAAGGGAATAGCGAAGTTGGAAAGCCCAACGAGTTTTCCGGCTGCTCGTTCCACTCTTTCGTCTTCGTCCACTTTCCTACCTCGTCGCTATTTCATCGAACAGTGGTGCTGTCAAATCGTTCGTATGGGTGACAAGAGCGAGCGGCGGAGGCCGAGGTACTTTCCGCGAAAAGTTAGTACGCAGCGGAAAGTTCCATGGTTTTATTTGATCACATGAACTTTCGCCTCGGGCCCAATCGCACCGAAAAATTTTGAAAAAAAATTTACTCCGATTGCAGGTTTTTTACCTGAAAGCGCTGATTTAGAATTCGTTTATTACAATCATATATAAACTTTATAAACTTGCCGTTATGTTTCAGTCGCGTGTTTTCGCGCTGGAAAAAAATATCGCTATGCGAATTACTTGAAAATTGCAATTCTGACAATGTGCCAACATTTTGGAGCAATAACGAAGCAATGGGTAATAGCATCATAAATAATCTCAAGTTATTTAATGTTTTAACATATAACGATATTTTAATGAAATTTATAATTGCCAACTACGCGCAATATCAAGTCAGTAACGTGACGTTACGTAGCTAAGCTAAGAAGTTTAAATTTAACGCCTTTTAAAAATACTGCGCGGTTAGTGAAAATGGCCAAATAATCTCCCGATCAGAAACAAAATTTATCCTCTGAGCACCGGTTCCGAATTTAAAATTGTGACGACGATTTCAATATGAACGGGAGTAACGCTCTAACATGGAATTTTACGCTTTAACCATAGAATACAGAACACGAGCCGATGAAAAGAAATGTTAACTGAATTTTGAACGATGCATTTTTCACATTTCGACACAATTGTGACAAAAAAGCAAACGCGTGCTATTTCCCGTCTGCCATGTAAAAATAATAAGCGGGAATAACAATTCAATATAAACGTGCATACATATACGTCTGACGTGTACACCGACACACGTATATACGCGGAAGCCGGGGTCCCATGGGTAAAAAATGTTTCTTTTGTTCTTATTCCATAATTAAAATCGCAGTTGAAATTTAATATCGCCCTCATAATTTTTCCGGCGCGCCGCGGCGCGTCGTCTGCCGCTTCGGAGCGCCCAGATTCGCCTTGTCGGGATTCCTGCCACGATTTCCGTATAAATCTGGAGGAATATAATTTTATAATATGAAAAAATTCCGAACGGGGTGACCCATATTTCAGAACCCGGCCGAGCAGACGGGCGAGTAGGAGCGCGGCGGAACATCTCGTTAAATCAAAGCTATTTATTTTGGCCTCCACCGACAGCTCGACTGTGCCATTCCAATGATGCTTGGATGCTCTTCAAAGAGACGTTTGCAAATAAGGCTAGTTTACTTAAAACAAAAAAAATATAGAAAGATAGATATATACATAGAGAGAGATAACTTGAAGAAGAAAAGGAGAAAGAATGCGAGAGAGAGAAAGATACCGAGATTCCACGTCGTCACGACATTTCGTTGCGTTTCGCGTCGGTTAAAGTGATTTTTGCATTATAACGCAACGTGACGTTAGCGGAATAGTAAAATCTGTGCAGATTGCACCGCCATAAAGAATCTGCATAATCTCACGGCGGTCATAACCCTGTCGACGACAAATATTTTTACGCTTCAAGCATTTCGCGGCGGAATAAGCTTTCTCGCTATTAAATGCGCGCGTTATGCGAACTTTTACGGTCTCTTACCAGACATTCGCTGATACTCGTCTTTAGATTAAACGTATAACGAACGCATTATACTCTGGCATTTGAATATAGTTTTTGCATTTTCATCGGATGCACACGCGGTCTAGAAATATTTGCGCGCATAAATAAGAATATTTACCGTCCTACTGCTTTATTATAGCTTGAAATAAAAAGGCAAAAATCCTAGAAAGAAAAGTAAAATTTATGCTTCTGTACAAGTCTCGCAGTTTGCAGCAACGTGTTTTATATTTAAGCATCTTGAAATATTACTAAAAAAGTTTATTCATACAAAATAAATGCTTGGTATTCATTTGTAATGTATTTTTATAAAAGCACACTCTTGCCTAAAAATTTATAATTATTTCTAATATTTATTCTGTGTTCAAAGGATTTCTCTTTTTTTAATGTATAATATTTACTGTTTTATAAAAATATTTATAAAAATATTGACGCAAAATATATATGTATATTTATAATTTATAATATCAACATATTATCAACGTCTATTAAATTCATGTAGTAAAGCGTAAGATATGAAATAATTGTAAAAGTAAAATCGTGGAAATTTGTTTTAATTTGATATCGTCATAACTCAGCAATAAAGTTGAATTCGCCATAATTTATACATTTATAGATATATCAAACAAAAAAAATTGTTTCAGATAAATGTTTTTTGTTCCGATGAATAAGAAGAATGAAGGTAGCTACCATTTGCATTCACTTTCCATTTAAATTCCATTTTCCGCCCATCCTCCGTCATGTAAATGTTTTGCATTGGGCCATAAATTTCAAAAAGAATAAAACGAGGTTTCGTAACATTTTAGATATGTCCATTTGTAACAGTTTATTGAGATAATCTATATTGTATTTATATATGTAAAAATAAATCTACGATACTAAAATTCTAAATATTTATCTATAATATCAGTCCTAATTATTTGTCTTAGTCCGTAAATATTAAAATTTACGTGTTTCAATTCTACTTAAATTCTCATTGAAAAGAAGAAATCGATTGATATCAATCACGATTTGCAAATGTTTTAAGGTTCAGTATAATATGTTGATAATATGTAATAATATGAATAATAATCCGTGAAGCAAAATCGGCAGAGAGAGATTAATATTTCTAATTTTACACAATCTTATTTATGCCATATACGTATTTTATATCTCATAAACATTTCCGCTTACTATTCATAGAAAATATGTCGACAATTTGTATCACATTGTGTTGGAGTACGACATAAAGTACAAGCGTGAAAACAATTTTCAAAGAAATGTTAAAAGGGGGACGATGGAGTAAAACGGACAAAGAAATAATTGGATACGAAACGCAATCATTTTAAAATAAAGGAATCTTGAACCATGTCCTCGACGTTGTCGTGTTCGATCACTCGCGCCGTTTGCACCGCATCGCTCGCATCGACCATCGATGCCACACGCATGTTGCATAATGCAACGCTTTACCGGACGATAACTTATCCAATCACCGCACTGTCAGTTATAATCAACTGATTCTATTACCCATCGATTTATCCTAATGAAACGTGATCGTTATTTATCACCATTTTCAATCGCGAGCGTCAGCTCGATTTTTTTCCGACCGCGCGGTTTTTCCACGCTCGCGAAAGATTCGAACGGATAAAAAGCGAATGAACCACAGCGGTGTGCGATAAGGTCGATTTCTGAATGCCGCAGGGGGGAAGGGGGAGGGGAGGGAAAGCCGCACACACAGAGCGATCGTAGTAATCGGTGCGCCGCACTTCGGCGTATCCATTTCACAAGTAATGGTGCATAACTCATGACAGGATAAATGAAATGCTCGCGAGCAGATCCAGAAAGGTACAAATCGAGCAAATCAATTTGCTTCTATCAGAGCACAATACAACGAGTAATCATGCTACAAACGAATTCTATTTCGATACGCTACGCGATCTGCAAACGAGATGTTTTTGTAATTATCGGCATTTCCGGATTATGACGTGCGGCTAGGTAACCGAACGAATAAATATTCTATCGGAAATAAACTAATATGCATGCCGGAATTAACATGTCGCTGATGAAGCTTCGGCGGTACGGCAAAATAAAAAATAAAATCACGGCAAATTGCAAGGAAAGTAATTTTTCAATTAAATTAAAATTGTTGTATTTTGAACGCATGCTTTAGAGTAATACGTAATTTTCTTATGTAAGAAATTAAATATCTTATCGACTACTGATTAATGTAAATTTAGTGCGCTTTATCATTAGACAGCAAAAAAGAATTCATTCAATAATTAAATTTTTTTAAATAATGTTTTTTTTTTAATTGCTGATTCTATCTTATTTACTCACGCACGTAAGTACATCATTATCCGATCCCTTTTACGTCAAGATAAAATTGTGAAATAGACGCGAAATGTTCACTGGTTACTCGGGATGCCAGGCACGATCGTGCGCTATAATTCAAGAGTATCCGTCAATAAGTCGATACAGTCGATACTGAGGCACAAGAGGGAAAAGATCGGACATCCATTTCGTCATCAGCGTTGAGTAGTGCGCTCCCGTTATTACTCCACTAGCAGCGACACATTAATTTGCCAGGCGTCCCTTATCAGTGACGTTTCATTTGTCACCAGGTTGTACCATAAATGTCAGCGAGGGTGGTTGCCAAGGAGCCTTTCAAGAACAAACTCGCGTCTTGAGCGTCAGATGGGCGGTGACGGCAAGTCGGCGCACTGGCGAAGTTTACGCTCATAAGGGGGATGACTGTCGTCGCCCTCAGTCCTCTCTCTCTCTCTCTCTCTCTCTCTCTCTCTCTCCCCCTTGCCCCTCTCCCTCTCAGCAGGGGAGTCTTAAAGCCGACGCGATGCTTAAACGTATCCCTGAGATCTCTTTCTCTGACTTGCCGGCACATGTATCATATCCGTCGAGTAACGACGAGAAACGTTCGGCTAACATACATACTATATCATTACCTAAATTTCTAAACATCGTGTACGAGACACTTTTGTGGAGCAACGTATAGCGAAGGATAGCGGAGACGCAATCGTATGTGTACATATACGAATTGCATAGAGTAAACTCGGGTAAGATGGTTATATAGGAAAGATGGGCCAACCCATGTTCATTCGATGTTTCATAGCGAGCTAGATTGAAAGAACATGGGTTGGCTATCTTTCCTGTATGGCCATCTTACCCGAGTTGACCATATATTATGTCTTAAAAAATAATGCACATTACTATGTATAACATACTTAAGAAACGTGCAAAATAATCAATTGCTATCAGATAATATGTGCTCGAAAAAATTAGAATCAGATGCATATCCAATATATATTACCATTGACTGTTATTAATTGTAAAAAATGAATTACGAAAAGTATTGGCGTAACGTATATTGTTCAACGTTTCATTATTCAGTGTACAGTTTATTAAAGCATTGTTTTATTTAAAAAAATTCCCAGTATTGCAAAATTGATAAAAAAAATATATCAAAATATTTCACGATATTCAAAGATCATATCTAAATATTCACATAAAAATGTAAAAATATACATATGTGCATTTTTTGTAGATTTAAATTACATACAGTAGTATAATTAAAATATGAATCGTTCCTGTTGTGGGCGATACGTCTAATCGTTCGCTAAACGAAGAGCAATCCGCAAATTCTAACAGAACGATCTAACTGCTTTTCTTGGGGAACGCTCGCGAAAGGAGGTAAATTCCGTTACGTCGGAAGGGCCAGGTAATTAACCGATGTTCCGATTCGCGGAAGCGGAGCCTAGTATTCGCGCAGTCGGACCCCGGAAACCGCGGGCGATCATGGCCGGAATCCAAACGCAATTAGTTACACGCGCGGTAGGTGCAAGGCCAAAGCCTGCTATCTCCCTCGTGGCTCGTGGATGCACACTCGTATGCCGTACCCGTATACGTGTGCATGCGTGTGTTACGGGTGTATAATACGTGTACGCACCACGTATGTACGTGTGGCATAACGATGGCAGTCGTTCTCGAGCGGTCGTTCGAATAGCCGGCAGCGGATCTTTCGCCTTCCTCCTTTTACGGTGCTCCGACCTTTCACCGCGGCTACCGGGGGACTTCTTTTCCACCCTCCTAATTTCCAGCTAGTTAAATAACACACCGCCCGTACGGGCGCGAGCGGTAAACACGAGCGAGAAGACGCACCGGACGCGGGGAGTCCGGGAGCAGAACCCTGACGGCGTAATGATGTTCTCTAACAGGATTCCCCTGTCGCCACCGTGTCCG
Source organism: Temnothorax curvispinosus (assembly GCF_003070985.1). Lineage (NCBI taxonomy): Eukaryota > Metazoa > Arthropoda > Insecta > Hymenoptera > Formicidae > Temnothorax > Temnothorax curvispinosus. Next base: position 143,162 of record NW_020210906.1, on the reverse strand, counting down.
AAGTAACGGTCGAACGGGAAATGTCGGTACGATGCTAAAGCGCTGATCTAATTGATAGCAATGATACGGTGTCAACGAAAACAGACATGACCGTGACATAAACGACTGTGACGTTCAATTGCGTGATTACGGCACGATAGCGTGAAATGGGTTAACGGTCGTATCAAACGTTGTGCGATTGCCCACAAATAGATATTTTACGATTTGCGAGATAAATCTCGCGCTTTACAACGCGCATAAAGTACGTTGCACAAAAATTGTTGTATAATCTGCATAACGATACTAAAACTTTGGTATATTATTTAATAATGATATTATATGTTAATATCTTTCGATGCTCTTGTGACATAATTATAAGATGTTTGATGTCTATTTTAACGTATAAAGATATGAAAATAGAGCATCGAAATGTATGCGCGTCGAAAAGTGAAGAACTTCCTGGCGAAACATTATCCGGGAGAATGAAATTGTGTTTCCACTAGATCAGGAAAGTGAAATTATTCCATTACGCAAATTCCCAAGTACCCTCTCGAGCCGGAGTACCTTCAGCATTACTACAATGAGAATTGTCTTCCACGAACGACGATGGAAAATTACTTTTCTCTCACGCGCAATCGCTCTCGCACGCCGTTGCGTATTCCGCGTGCGGTCGCAATCTTGGCGACAGCGCGGTCTCACCAACCGGGCACCATCCTCTACACTCCGACCGAACCCACCCCGCATTTGAGATCCGTGGAAATTCGCGGCTTCGCCGCCCGACGTCCGCTAAGTGAATGCATAAATTTCTCGTCGTTTGTTTTAGACGCACCGCGCGACGTCGCCGCCGTCGCCGCCGCAAACGCAATAACGCGACGTGTTTCTTTGTGCTTTACGACTCGACGCCTTGGCGTCTACACCGTAAATGCGCTAATAAACAGACCTGGGTTTAATATCCAGTCGAAAGGGGCTCCTTTCGTATTTCTCCGTTTCTCCGTTTATCCCACAAGCACCGACGGTTCTCGTCAATCTCTTCGCGAATCTGTCCGTTCCCCGCCCGATCCCCGCTCACCCCGCGCCGCGCGACACACTCACTCAATGACGTTTGTACCAAACGCGTCTGCTACCCCGGAATGGGCGGGTTAAGACTCTCTACGACGATCGCACCCAACCCCCGATACTCGAGCTACGGGTAATGCGGCCTCAGCGACCGCATCCACCCCCACAGCCGAGAGACTGTGTGATGTACGAGGTGAATTAATAACACCCACCCCCGGTGGTCCGACGTGGGCATACATATATGCATGTGCCGCGGCACACGTACATATATATGTATTCGGGTTTACATAGAAGAGATAGGTACGAATATATAATATCAGATCTGGCGCAATACAAAAAAAAAAATACTTCCACCTGGGGCGCATAATGTTTCTTGCCGGATCGTAACGCGTATAACGCGCGTTAGGTGGATGTTTCTTCTCCTCAAGTACTTATAATTTTCGTTCTCGTGGTTCGCCGAGAACTTGCGGAATTTCCGAAATATTATGATGCGGTGCGGCTATATCTTATAGCCAGCTAAACACATCTCGACGGGGCGCAATTTATTAAATGAGCAAGAATGAGCTCACGTAATTAATTACATAAATTCTACATTTAGTATTGTAAAATTTTTATGTGTTCGTAAAAATATTATCTCTATTTTATAAAACGTAAAATTATAATCTTTATATTATATTTTAAAATACGAGAGCACTATTGTAGAGATACAGGTACGTTAAATTTATATTTAGATAAATTATTTTTCATACTTCACGCAGAATTGTGCGGATTATTATTTTAAATGAATAGCGCTAAATGTGTATGTGGGATGACGGTTTTGTTCTGCTATGCACATCGTGCTCTCGCAAAGACAAATCGCGAAGAGAGACACTCCGAAGTTTCGACGAGATCTACAATGTGATAAGACTGAGCTACGAGGGAAAATAGTGTCGTTAGAATCACGCGATAGCGGACTTCGGTATTATTGTGCTTGGCTGGGTCGTGAGATAGGTGCGCGAATATAAAAAGATGACGATGGTATAAAGGGAAAGCCGGTGAGTTTTATTCAGGTCGATGTTGTTTTACGGAAACAAAAGAAGTTATGAAGTTAACTAAGGGAGGGTTCGGTTCTTACTTTGATGCATTACAGTTCCATCATGCTAGATATATATACACTTTCTTGAAATAAAGATGAAAAGTTAAAAAGATATTCTATTCTCTTTGTGCATCGTATATCTTGTTGAAGATGCGTGTCAATTTTATATTAAAAGAGGAGAAATTGGCTTGATACTAAAGAGAAGCACAGTGTGTATCTCAGTTATATTCAAATAAGTAATTTTCTATTTTCTTTAATATCATAAAAAGAGCACGATTCAATTTGTACTAACATGAAATTTCTGGTCGATTAAGCAATTCTTCGCTAAAATTTCAAAAGTTTTTCACATAATCTTCCCGTTTAAGAATACACTCAAGTAACCTATTATCTGATAAAAGGCGAAATTATGAATTTAAGCACCTCTCGGCAGTCTCGGCATTATCCGTTTCCTTCGTGCGCTCGACTTTTTCGCGGGCTTTGCATTAAAAAATACTGCTATCACGCGACCGGCATCGTGTCTCTGGCCCAGTGGGACTGCAGTGCACACCACGCAGGAAAAAGCGTCCCGGCGAAAGCGTGACTTAGCACACTCGCCGCCTTTTGTATTCGTCCGGTAACCTCGAGAATTAATTTACGCGGACTCTCCTAAGTGCCGCGATGAAGATTGAGAGCGTCTGGCTCGAACTCCCCCGAGACCGCAAGAGTGTTTTCGCGCCAAGGCACAGCGTGTCGCGGAGGATCTCGAGGGGATTCACCGATCCGTAGTCGAGTAGCGATTTGCATTTCATCCCGCGCCCGTGGTGTAAGAAGGGTGCGGGAATCCTGTCGATCGCTGAATTACTTACCTGTCCACGTACACCGTCACGGTGGCACGGCGCGAACGCGAACGAAACAGAGGCAAGAATTATAACCACCACGACGATTCACTGACTAACGCGCAGAACAAAACCGATCGGAAAATTACATTCTGCAAATGAACGAATGTGAAAATACTGTGCTGTACTCCGAAAATTTCATTAGAATCTGTTAACAGCAAAACGAGTTAAAACAACTCCAATTTTCGCCTTACGGCAATTTTTTACGTTTCTCATATCTCTGCACTGAACATTTTTGAATAGTTCTAATTCGAGTCGGTTTCAACCAATTGTGAAATAAAATGCGTATCGCACGGAAAATTTGAGTAATCCAAATAATTTAAGCAAAGAATAATTAAATGAGAAATCACCCGAGGGTATGATCTCGTCGAACAATGTCGACTAAAATCTAAATGCAAAACTCCCTGAAAACGTGCGAAGGGCTCGTGAAATACCATATTATCGCCATAAGGGAAATTTTCACCCCAGTGTTCTCTGGGACTATTTTAGATTGATTTATCTCGACTCTTCAGCACGTACCTTGATATTATAGCTATTCCCGATATCTGTGTTCCAGCTCACATATCCTTTTTGGTTATCATATATTTAAAAAATCATCGTCGAAAAAAAGATAAGTGATGAAATCTAGTTTTATGTATCCAATATAATTGAAATAATATATTTCCTGTCGTAGTGTTCCTCAAACGTGCAAATTCTCAAAAATTCATAATCGATAAATATATCATCGAAATGGAAGAAAATCTAGATTGTTATAAATTGATTGTATAAGAAATATACGATATATATGATATCTCGTTCGTAGAAGAGAATTAAAGTAAAAAACGATATTATTTATATTTTACCACATCCATTTGAAAACATTAAATTAAAAACAGTCAACTGATTTACGATAAAGATACTGACCCGTCGAATTTGGTAAGAGTAATTTTCCCGGAGTACGCTCAGTTATTTAACATATACAGCAATTTCACTCGAGTCCGTTTCTGAATTGGCACAACAGATATTGAAAGTTTCTGATTTGAACAAATCGCGAGGCTTGAACGTGTATATAGCCAATGCCTGAAGGCCCTGAAGCAGTCAGACGAAGTTCGATCGATGCTGCACGCGTTGGCGTTCAGCAAGTTAAAAATTTTCAACTCACACGCTAGACAAAAGAAGAAAAAAAAGAACACAAGAAGAAGAACAAGAAACAAAAAGGGAGGAAAAAGAGATAAATAATGAAAGAAGGGAAGGGAAAGAAAAGGAAAGAGGAAGATAACACGAAGGTAGAGACGAGGTCTACGCAGGCAAAGGCTGATTGCCGCACACACCGTGTCACGTGAGAAAGGATAGTAGGCCTTGCTTCCGAGGATTGATAAGGGGAGCGCGATACGCCGACTGGCAGCTCAATCTGCCTCTTATTCTGCGATACAATAGCCCGATACCATAACCGGACATATGCCCGTTATCGATCGCAGCGATCGACGAACTTTCGTTTTCTCCGGACGGACGGTTCGCTCGATCATCGCTCAATCGCGAGGTGAGACTTTGGGTTAACGTCTGCGCACGTTTCGTTGCGCGGGGCTGCATTTCTCGAACATCACCGATCGTGACTCGATAATATAGGCGATAGAAAGACTGACGATGACTCATTGCTTCGAGAGTAAAAGTTACAGCACACCTCGCGGCGGCGCCGTTCGTGACACATACGTATGCGCTGCTACGCAATTGTAGCAATTCGTTGAGAATGCTAACGCAAATATTAAAATGCTTTTAAAATGTTTTGTTGTACATAAGCAATTATAAGTGACGCGCTCCTTGCAAACATTACGATTTATTTTTTATTGATTTCTTATTAATTATTTCTTATTATTTTATCGATGCGAATAAGAGAAGATAATTCGTAGATATTCGCAAGAAACATGCGAATCGATGCTTACAATCGTCTATGAGCAATTTTTAGAAGCATTAAATTTTAATATTCACGTTGGCACTTTAAATAAATTAGTAGCATAAATAATTAAGTTTGTTACTTCCATATTATCTAGTGAATGAGAGTATATCAGAAAAAAGCATTTAAAAGTTCAAACCTAAATACATGTTTATGCATGCTATCGATCATGCGGGCACACTTGATCAAAGGAACCTCGTCTGCTTGGGGACCTGACACTTTGACCATGTCATAGGCGCGTGCACATGCGGCTGTCTACGACATGTCAGCAGTGGCTAGACGAATATATATACATAATTGATATGTACACAGTAATATATGGCGACGCGTACACACGCGCGCGATACATGTGAGACTCTGGCGTTTCACAGGAAACGGAGGCATGGCAAACCGAAAGCGCGCATCCCTTTGTGCGCGACTAGAGCTTGCGAATCACGTGCAGTAAAACTGATACCGAAACCCACTTCGTTGCAACTCAGGGCGGGCTCCCTTAAGAACTCTTATAATATAAAATGCGATACTACGAGCGCGATACTTGCATGCATGTACACGGTTGTAAATTCGCCACTGATGCACGCCTGTATATGGACTCGTGTGAAGTTAGTCTTCAATATTAAAAAAAAATCAACTTTTTACAGTTCATTCGATTGCTCATCGTTTGCACATGTATGCGCATTTCGAATTTTTGTTTGTACATTTCTAGACTGCGTTCCGATATTCACTGCCAGTAAATCTATATTTAACGTATACCAGTTGAACGGTATTAACAAAAGAATTTTTGGAGGGCCAATTTCACATTAGGCCCCCAACTAGGAGATTGAATTGAAATAATCCTAATCAATAAATTTTCGTTCTCACATTCACATACGTTTCGATTTTTCCTTTGCACATTCGTATTAATAAAGTTATAGACAAGTATAAAAAACTTTATTTGTTTATAACTTCATTATTAAGCGGAATTGTATGTGAAAATGAAAATTTATCGATTAAGACTATTTCGATCAAATTTTCTCGTAGTTAAGAAGTTAAGGAGTTAACTCCCCCCCCCCAAATTCTTTTGTAATACCGTTTTGAACTGTGTAGAAGTGTGCAATTAAATAGAAAGTTGATTTCCTTTAATGTTGAAGACTTTACACGGGTATAGATAGATTTACCCGATGCAGAATGAAGTAACCGCGTACAGAAAAACACCGAAGGAACAATATTGCGGCCACCACGATTAAAGTCTGGCGTCACTTAAAGTAAAAACGCGGTGATTCTTAAAGGAACGAAGTCATCACGCACGGATAACAAGCAAAAACGACATAACTTTAAAATTGTCTCGCTGGCGCGGGCGTCTGAGGATTCGCGAGAGAGATTGTGCTTTATTAAGATTTTTATCCCGGCAAAGTTAGATCTCGCGCTTCATCTCTAAATACATCTCAATCGAACAAGTTTCTTGGAATAATGTCGCACTGCAATATAATACCGCTAAAATATAATTATCGACAAGTGCAAAGCGATTATGTCCCATGTCGAATAGTATGTCTGTTTCCCACGCCCCATAAAAGTCTAGTATGCCTGCACTGCAATTTTCTCATTATAACGTTCGACTCGAAAGAAAAATAGTAGTATCGCGCGAATAAACGGACCTTCGTAAAAGAGATAACTCTCTTAAACCGGAACATTCTCTGAGACGTAACGGTAACTTGTAATACCAAGTTTATGCAGTAAATGTACTTCAAAGAATAAAGAATAAATAAAAGAATATACGGAAATATCTCAGAGAACTATTTCCAAGTATTTTTTTTTTTTTTTCAATGTTTCGCTTTTACCAGTAAAATTTTAAATAATCCGAGAGTGGAAAGCTGAATTAAAAATTTCATCCCGTAACAAAGGTTTCTCACAAGCAAAGAACTACTCTACATCTTTTAATCTGTATTTAATCAGCGAGATAAAGTCTTTTTTCCTTAAATATTAATCGCACCTCGCGTGCCGTACCTCGTGTAATTATAAGCTATCCATTCTCCGTGTGTAAACCTTTAACCGTTTCTGTTATTATTATTATGAGTTATCGCTCGAACTGATGATACGACTGCGGAATCAACAGCGAGTAATCGAAATCTGCGGAAACTCGATCGACGATGCATACACGAGGACGAGCGAAAATCGTCGAGAGAGAGAACATTGTTTCGAAGTAAAGGGAAACAGAGATGCGTGAGTCACAGTCGGCATAATGTGACGAGTAAATCAGCCATGTGCGCGTGCCGAGAAATGGGTCAAGCCTTATTACTAACGACGTAATCCGGATCGGCCGGCGTAGAGGAAAGCTACTCTCGAGATCCTCTCTTTTCAGACCCACTCGAAACGCGAGTGTGCGCTCGTGTTGATTAACTAATTATCGGCCGGGCCGGCACAATCAAGGCCAGCGAAGCTGGTATTAATTGCGCGATCAAAGGGCCGCACTGTTGCTGTTTGCCGTTGCCCTATAACCGATGGAATAATTCCGCAGCGGCGCTGCGGCGAAGAGTTGCGCGTACTCTCGCACGCGACGTTGAGAGACTTTTCTTCTGCATGCACATCTTTCACTTCGGCACCTCCCTCGGGGCATAAAATATCGCGTAAAGCACGTCACGCTTTGGAGAACGAAATGCTATTGAGAGATGCGTCGACATACGATTTTATACAAATCGATGCGACAGCGGCGTTGCAAAGTTCTCAACCATGAGGAGCAGCGACACCGTGAGATTTTTACGGGCCAAGATCATAAAAATGTTATAAAGCACGGAGGAAACAGTTGCCTGATCCGTTTACGTATTCGAATGCCAAAATAAAATGTTTCGCGATATTGAATTTCTAGCAATAATCCTGTGTACTAGCCGGGAAAAAAGATCTATCACTTTCAAGAGAAATTTAAGGAGGTTCTACAGATAATGGATGTATCTAAAAATTGGAAAAAACTTTATGGACGTATAAATTGAGATGCGAGAAAAGTGCTCGAAAAATTTTAGCACCGGTTACCGTGTAAAAATTTGCAAAAATGAATTTTGAAATCACAGTTTTTAACATAAGCTACATATGGCAGAGGGGCTCTTGGAGACAGGAAACGAGATATTAATTATATAAAGGCGACCTACCAGAGATTCAAAAAGCGGAGCTCTTATAGATCTTAATCTAAGCTTTTCAGAAATATCGAGAAAAACAAGGGTTATCGCGTAAAATTTTGTGATATTGGCTATTGAAACAGGCCATATCACAGTTCACGTAGCGTGCTTCGAATAACAAGGGAGATTTGGCAATGTCGAAGCGACTGCACCCGCGCGAAAAGTGTACAGCCAGTATAGCACCACAGTATGACAGCACCTCAAACTTAAGCACCTAACGTTTACGAGCGCTTACGGAGAAGTACTCGCTCTAGAATTATGTGAAATTGTGAAATAACCACGGTCATATGAGCAGAGCTGTCAAGTTCGCGACGTTACCACATTTTCTTCCATTATAAGCCGCCAGAGTCAAAGGAGCACTTACACGATATTTTTAATTATTTCTCGCTTCGACTAATATGGGTATGATATAAGCTCTAACGTCATCAAAATTCACGAAAATATTTTATGAATACTTAGAATCGATGAATTTGAAGATTTTCTCTTCATCTCTCAACTGACTAGAGAGTACCTGTAGAACCTCCTTAATAATTCAGAGAAAAATGTATGCTTTATATTTCAGGCGCGTTACAATTAACATTTATTTAGTAGTATAATGATTGGATCATATATGTATGTGTGTATTCAAAAATTTAAAATACAATTATACTCTTTGTACCTAGGAAATAAAGGAAAAAAAAAACAATAAATGCTACCAAACCAATCTGTTAATCAAAAGTATAATTACCATTATGATTTTTACGAACGTAATATCAGACAATATAGATTTCGATTTACGTCAAAAAAAGAGAAAAAATGCATTTCATACATTTTGAAATATGTTACACGTGGTAAAGATATCTCCGGGTTCAAGTTTCCGCAGTGGTCGGCAGAAGTTAGTCAGAGTTTCGATTTTAGTTAAAGTTTTGGGTTTCTGCGAACTAGTCCTAAGTCAGGCCAAGAGTATCAAGAAGTCGGACGCGGTCGTAAAGTCACTGTTGCGGCAAGAGTTATCTACCTCAATTGCGGTTGTTAATTTTACTTGTGTTATTTACGTATACCTAATATTATTAAATCCGTCCGCGAAGTAAATATACTTTAAACTTATTAACGTCTTTTGTTTCTTCTCCGCGGTAAAATAAAGCTCATTACAACTCTCATTTAAAATTCATTCTCATTATTTATATCGCATTTAATTATGTGGTAACGCGATCGGGAGAAATTCTATAACAATTCCCAACAATTTCATATCAACACGAATCGTGAATCGAACTGACTGAACATACTGAGAAAAGTGGGCATCGAAAAGCTGAAATTAGATTCGGTTTTCCCGAGTGGCCGACTGCAGAGAAATCACGGACACCCATATTCGAGAGTTAACGCGATTTCAGTGCGAGATATCCGCCGAGCTGCGCCGTTCATCACAGACGAGTCGAGTTAACCCCGGGAGTTCCGCACCGCGAAAATGTATGAAGTCCTCGAGATCTTCCTGTATTTCGCGATTTATCATTCGCACCGCCATCTTGCCCGGGGCCATTCTCGCAACGAGCGAAACTCTCTTCGATCGTTCGTTCGGTCGACAAATTTCTATCAAAATTTAAAAAATTTCTAGAGATATCTCGCCCGGATTTACGAAATCCCTATTAATTTCAAAACTGCGAGCGCGGCAATCACCTCCGCTTGTCTGGCGAGATGACCGACGAAAAACGGGGAACGAGAAATCGGTATAGAGAGGCCAAACGATCCCCACTTAATTATACTTCAGTGAATTAACTAATTATCTCTTTCTCTTTGCTCCCGCTTCCGCTGTCTTTGGTTATCATTTCTTCCCTTAAACGCTATTCTTCTCCTTTTAATTTAACGGCTCGAGTACGTTCGTCTAGCGCAGTTCTTCGATCGATATTGTCCGCTTTCATCGTAACTATAGCAACGGTGGTCCACGAAGAGACCACTACCTCGCTCTCCTCCTTTTCCCTAACTCATTTGTTCCGCGCAAAGATTCAACTTTAATTATAATCTTTGACCTATCACGACCTTCGTTCACGTGGCAATTACTTTCGACGGTATAACGATCCCTTTGTCTAATTCAATCAAACCTTCGTTCTTTCGTCCGTCCGTCTAAATGGACGCGCCGAACGATGTCGACGGTGCGAGATTTGGGTCGGCTATTTATATCCCTCGCCTGTCAATCCGTTAAATCAGAGATGAATCGATGCGATTTTTCGCAACGTTAAGGTGCCGCCGAGGGGTATCCGTTATAGTTAGCGACAAAATCGAGCGTATCGCCATTGCGACGACGTTTCGACATTCCATATCCGCTAACTAAAATATCAGAATCTGTCCACGTTAATGAACAGAGACTATGATCCATCAGTCCTTCCTACACATTTAATATTATATTTGACAGATTCTCAATCCGTGTTTACGTTAAATGTACGGAAAGATTTATATAATACGTACTCAGTCACGTTTAGACATTAAATATAAAAGGTCAGAGACACGTCGTTTACGTACGTGTAATATAATATAAAAAGAATAAGTATAATATAAAGTATAAATTAACTGACAATCAGTAATAAACATTACTTAAATCATAAATACAATTAAACTCTCATTTGATAAAGTGTACGATATATTATATTTTAGCATTAATAATACTATTTTTTTATTTTCGGCTCTGCAAATAATTTATTTGCATGGTTACAAACCTTTTAGCCAATAACTACGACTGTAATATCTCAGAGATGTTAGGTAGATATAGTCCATGACAATTTTCTTACAAAGGGAGTTCGACATCGAATATACCTTTTTCCTCCGTATCTTTTATATACGCGCATATATGTATAAATAAATTTTGATCTTGTAAAAGATATAAAATTATTATTTTTAACAGAAAAATGTGCGCTATATTTGTAAGAATTATACTAAAGTCACAAATATAACGCAACCACAAACGCAGAATTTAATGTCAAACTCCGAATTTAATTAGCTCAGGATTCAGTCTAGTGTGTTGAAATCGTCCGCTAAAAGTTCTCGACTTTTAATTTAAATTCAGTTCATATCTAAAGTAGAGAAGGGGAGAAAGGCAGTGGTCGACGGCATCTCGAATAACATCATACAAACCGTGTCCCATTAATTAAATTCCTCCCAAGAAGTTTTCCAACGCGCACGCGATAGATACCACGAGCCAACATCGACGGTTCATTAGATCTGAATCGACACGAGATCGAAAATAGTTTCATGCACAATTTGCCCTTTTCCGCGCGTCGGCATTTGTACAAAATGGAAAGCTGGAAAAATATCTCAGTGAAGTCATCTCGATGTTATAATTCCAAGTAACAATTGTGCATTAAAATAATTCGCTCACAAACTGAAATTTGCTGATTATCTCAGTATCAGTGTTACATGTATTTTTATTGATACATGCATTCATGTTCATTGTTAACTCTTAACGTGTATACGTGGGTCTACGGCGTCCGAACCAAAGTGATATCTGCTCGTAACTGTAAAACTTGCAAGTCTGTTAGAAGATATTAAATAAACGATGTTTAACAAAATGACTATAAAATCGTCAACTACAACGTAGACAGATGTTTCATGATTTTTTTTAGATTTTTTAGAATACTTTAAGGTAAGGAAAAATAACGTTGAACGTGACCCACGTATACACCGTCAAGGTCCCAAAAAAACGTATACACGTTTAAGGGTTAAAAACGCCACTGTATAAATACAGTCGCGGAATGTACGGATCGTGTGTTTTAGAGCCAGAAGTGTCACAAAGGTTTTAGTTTCTTCTATATCCAGTGGTTTGTTGAAAAGAGCACATTATAAAGCGCTAAAACGTCTCGTGCGGATGTATAATATCAGGCATGAGATCGGGCATGAACAGTGTGTTATACCTAGTATGCACAATGCTTGAAAGCAATGCAATGAGAGCACGGTACAGCGGCTAAAGTCAAAAGTGTAAAAGCCTTGTGCTTTAAATTCCAGTCGATTTCACCCTTTCGCTTTTATCCGCAACGAGAAGCTACGTACAAGATTCGCGACGCGTTTTAACCTGCAGCCAGCGGTGCATTTACGTGGTCAGGGCACGCGAGTGGGCAAAGCTCCGGAGAATGGAGTCTTAAATTAAACTAAATCCGATTTAGATCAGAAGTAGTCCATTGTGTTATATCTATAATATAATCTCTTTTCAAAAGCTCTGGACATCGTAATTGGAGCGTGTCTAAAGAACCAACCTCCCTTCTATCTTTTTTCCCTCGTTATTTCGTCGAAGAAAAATGGGCAGAATTAAATGACCAACAGAAAGAACTTCAAAGATAGACGTTCGGAGTCGTTTGAAAGTATCTTGATTATTCTCGATAATACAAGAACGTTTAATTAAAATTATAATAAATCCGACGAATATCCTTCGTATAGATCGCACAAACGAGCATAATTGATCAATAATTTTACGATATTTGTATATTATATATCATATTGTACATAGATATGTGCAAGATAATCAACCGAACAATAAAGATACAAGTTTTTAATATTTGTCTCCAATGTATAAGATAAGATACAAGTACTAAAATATAATTCTAAAAAAGAAAAGTACTCGCGAAGAAAACACATATCCAATTTATTGTTAACCACACACACAATCACGTGTACATAATTATGTCACGTGAGAATGTAATTAGAGAGTTTCGCGTTTGATCGTAAACCGCGTAACCGACAATCATTGGCAGCGAATTGCGATCAGCTACATTTCACCATCAAAGCTATTCAAGTCTAGTGCGGGCATTAATTTCTAATTAGCACCTGATCGATATAGGACACAGAAGACACATATACAGTGCATTCTATATGAACGTGCGGTCACCGGCAACGACAGTGCTCACGAATGTGCCTCGCACTAGTGACATGCACGCTAGCGACTAGGGCGCTTTTCTTATACAATGCTACAAATACGCATTACTCGGGAGCGCATACATCGTCGAGGTGTGTGCTCGGCGCTTTCGGGTGCATTTTACGCTCGCACTTGTCCACATTATGCCACTTTAAGATGCACTTTAACGTGATAAAAGAAAGATACGGGAGTACTTTTGAAAACTGGCATAAATACTAATTAGCTTCAACCCGGTAGCATGGCTCTTCGCACTTTCAGAGTCAAAAGTTTTCGCATGAAGAACAGAGAAGCAGCAGCGAGAAAAAGCGCAAAAAAAATGTAAAGTGCGCTCGATCTCGATCCTTATATATCGTAAGGTATATATACGTATGTATTTATACATATTTCTTGTATGCGTGTGTATGTGTGTATCTATGTGTATACCTATAGCTGTGCGTCTGCCAGTGAAAAAGTACACTTAAAACGCCGGACGTCGCAACGACAAATTCTCGCTTCCAGGATTTTTAAAAATGCCACTCGTTTCAGCGTGCTTGAGCGTGATTCTCGGCATGCGTTCCTGACATTGCGACTGGTTCACCAAATATCTACAGGTTGTTCGCCGCAGCACGTACATTGTTCGGGATAAACGTACCGATTTCGTTAGCAGCGGTCTGGCTTGTCGCCAAAACGTTTACGCGAGCGAATAACACGGGAGTTGCAACATTTTTGGATGTAAATTTGGTACGTAATTTGGTTCGATTATGATAATGTCTGTACATACCCGAATAAATATGGACTGAAAATATATATATATATTATGTATATATATGTATATTACATAAAAATACGTGCTTTCTATTCGTTTAAATTTTGCACCCTATTCAACGAGATATCGATATTTGCAAATTACAAAAATATAATTGCGAATAAACGGTTCTCTCTTTGTTCTTTACACGAATTAAACATCGCAGCTAAGAGCAGATAATAAAATCTTTCCTTAAGTTATTTTATAAAATTCTACTTCATATACTCAATATAATATATATGTATATAAAACTTCAAATTTAATCCTGAATACAGTAAGGGATTGAGCTAATCAAACTTTCACTCAGACAGAAGAAGTTCAAATTTGTCAAGCGATGTACATACCTACAATTACAAGAAAATCCGCGACGTTTATAGTAACTCGTGTTCTAGAAGTTCAGATATAAAACATTAATGTGATCGAATCGATATTCTTTATTTCTTAGTGACGTTTATGAATATTGGAAAATAATGTTGTGATACGCGAAGTAAGCAAGCAAGCAAATGCTATTCTTCCTTTATCACTCATGACACGAGACATGTGTGAGATATCAGCGTATGCGCGATATAATATACGGTAAGGTGGTTTACACGCCCTCTAATGGGACATGGAGAGTCAACCGATCAAGCACTCTCAGGAAATGTCGACGGTAAGCAATTTCCCAACATCGTGTGCGCCAATATATCATTTGTATCAGGCTAACATTGTCGAGCTAATCAAACTTTGCAAGAACAAATAATTACTGTCTTTCCTGTCTAGCGTAAATTTATAACGCGGATGATGCAATCTGTCCTCCATATAAATATGTCCTGTCTTTATACTTTAAACTTTAAACTTTAAACTATTATACTTTATACTTTAAACTATTTTGCGTACAAGCCGAGGATACGCGGCGACAAGCGTATAAATATCAAACAATTTAACTTTACGTTACATTGTGTCGTAATTATTAAAAAAAAAAATATTTCATGGAATAAAATCTCACGTGTAAAAATTTACAAAGAGTTACGATTCAAATTGTAAAAAGAATATCCGCTTTAATTTGCAACGCCGTTCTAAAGCTATGTTAATAAAACAAAAATACACATAGGCTGTACACTCGGTATATCATTCCTGAGATGTTTATTAAACGTGAAAATAATGTCGGGGAAAATAAACTCGCTTCTCAATGCGTGTTCGAATAACAACTGGAGCGGAGAGCAAATGAGAAACGAAGGCGAAGCCACTCTCTTGCCGCGCGGATGCTGCGCACGATACCGCGGGTACGAGCTAATAGGCGTTACGCTCGATCCGGTCTTAATTCGATAAAATTGATAGCCGGCCGCCGCCGCCGCGCCGCTTCTCTCCACCCTGACTGCGAGCGGGCACGGCAAGAAAAAAGGGAGTCCAGCGGAAAAGAAGAAGCGCGCCGAGACGTTCCGTACCAGATCGCCCTCGTGCAAGGACAGCGCGCGGCGCGGCGCAGCGGTGTGTTCAGGTTAATTTCCGTGCTTTTTTCCCCCTTCCGCGCAGGATATTCCTGCGGCATACCTGGCATACCTATCTGTATCCACCTATTCCTATTAGGGATGTAAATGCGGTAATTTCGCAAGGTAATTACTGGGGGTCGGCATGAAAGTAATGCCTTTGAACGGAGAGGGCTACCAGCGTAGAGTGCCCGCTGCCCACTGTGTTACCCTAAAATTACCCTATTGGACGACGCCTGAAAGCGCCTCGGCGTTTTCTGAATTAACGTTTCAGACCCGGTCGTACAGCCTGATTATTAGAGTCGTCATGAGAGCGCCAAGAGATACTCCCCCTTCTTTCTCCTTTGATCGGACGTCAAGAAGTCCGCAATTAAGCGGCCCGTCCCAACGTCTCGTGAGCGACGTTGCACATTGAAATTGATAAATCCTCGGCGCATCGTGTCCCCTTAACCATACGGGAATAAATTTTCATGAAGCTTATCACGCATTATATTCCCGCCATAAATGCCGCACAAAACGTATAATCTGCGTTTCATAAACAGTGGAATCTCGACGCGCGTAATTGAAACTCAACCAGATTAGATAATGGAGGCACAGTCGTGACTCTAAGACGTCTAAGATTAAAACGAGATGAGCGCATAACTACAGGAAGAGCAAGGGTAGCGATGAAAGAGGAAACCGACGCTTTACAAAGAAACGATATTCACGTCATTATAATTAAATAATTAGCTATTATAATATGATATAATGGCAATTTTACTGATGAGATCACAAGAAATATTTATGAGCTAAGCCAACAAAAAACTATGATATACATTCCAAAATTACATTATTCTGTTACTCAGCATATCTGATTAAACTGCAGCCATCAAAGAAAACAATTAATGATTTCTAGGTGGAGACTGCAATATTCAATTACCGATGCATTAAAGCAGAATAATAATATTGAGTATTTAAAAAACAATTCAATATTGTTTAAATGAACAATTCTAGTTACTTCTGACATTATATATTATTAAATGGAACATCGTACAGTCGAGTACAAGGTCTGAAAGGATCTCGATGTCGTCCACGAAGGATGCTACAACTTCCGGAAAGGAAGACTCGATCGAATTAACTGAAGTACAGCAATTAAAGCGTCTTCCCTTTTCTCTCTGTCGGTTATTCGATTTACGGAGCATCGGACTCGGTCGTCGTCGTCAGCGTCGCTTGTTACTCATTAGTCAAGATTAAGACAAGACGGGTACCGTGTAATGAGGAGCACGAAGACGCCGCGGAAGACGGAAAGTACGAGCGATTACGTCTCTTACGAGTAGATTGGAGTCGCGTTGGAGGAAGTATGACGGTTCGCCAATGTTAGACGACCAGGAAACCACCGGCAGACACCGGCGGCGAATCGATAGAAGTGGCGGCACACGGGGAAACCCCACCGCCGCGGAATAGAGTCTACTATCGTTCTGGCCAGGTACCCACCAATACCATCAATATTCGTTTAACGCGTCGTTTCCTTGCTGGCGGCGCGGCAGCAAACAATGGTCTGGCGAAAAATATAAAATTTAGAAAGTGTATAGATATCGTCTCCTGAAAAAGAACAATGAAGAGAAAGATAAAACGACAGAAAAGAATCTCGCAACCATTCTCTTTGGCAAGGTCTCTCGAGTTTTCCTCAATGGGGTAATGCATTTTTCATGATCGATGATAATCTAGCATTAATACCTCTTACCGCCCTGGAATTATTAAGGCTCGAAATTCCCACCACTTTACTTAAACCACGTAAATAGATTACAAACCTACTTGGTATATTATGGTACGAAGGGTCTTTATACGTTAATAATATGATAATCTAGGTAGTAATAATATATGTTTATCATTATAGGTGTAATATTACATATAATATTAATGTATATCAGCCCAAAGAGAATTGTTTCATTAAAATGTTTCTTCTCGTTCCTGAAATAAATATTAAGTCCGTGCCAAAACGATTTGGCACGTTGCACTCTCACAGCATACAACAATTTGCTTTTCTCCTACATAAAACAACTAAATTGTATTTTATTAGTTGAAAATTTGAAAAAGATAATGATAACGTTATAAATAACAAAAACTCACATTCTATCTCGCTAGAATTTACTTCGATAACAATCTTCCGCGGGTTTTATATCGTGTGAAACGCAGGATTAATATACCTATCCGTAAAAAGATACATTGGATGATCCCCGTGGACGCAAGTCGCGGATACCGCAACGGCGGAGACCCGCGGGGGGGGAAACCGCATTTCGTTAAGATCGACAGATGTTGTTGCGTTCTCTCGAAACGAAGCACTTGAGAATAAACATCAAATTGGTTGGGCTCTCGCACCTCTCAGCCTGAATAACCTACAGACTGGTTATAGTCTCGAATCCCTCGGCGACCGCGTGTTGTTTCCCGCGTGAGTTTACGCGCCATTGGCCACCAATCTTCGGAATGAAACTGCCGCCGTTCAGTAGACTCCCGGCGAGGCTGTTTCACGAACGGCGCGCGAAAAAGCGAGCAAGAACGTGGCGCGCAGGGGAACGCGAGAGCGGTGAGAGAAGGATCCGGTCGATTGGACGGAACAACGCACGCGGGATCGCGCGCGCGAAACGGCGGCAGCTATACGATTTCTCGACGCGACGAATAATCACGTCTAGCACACTCGACGATACGCGAGCGATACGCCGGTTCACGTATGCTCGCGCGCGAATACATTACATATTGTATTCCGCCGATAAACCGCAGCGCCTGTAAACGGCGATATTACTGCTGAAGGCTGAACGCGCGCGCGCGGCAACTTGTACAACGAGACGTCGGGGAACGATGGGGGACGCGTCGAGGATGTAATGGGATTGCGTGGCTGGTACGGAGCACAGACTATCAGCCCAATCTCGCTCCATGCTTCCTCGCGAACCACAGCGAGCGTCTTCGCCGAATCTTGTCACGTGATCTAACGTGAATGCGCGGTGTAATTGCACCGAGGAGAGAAATTATCTCGGATGTCGAAACCGCGACGAGGAAACGGCGGAGACTCGAGATTCTCGCACGGCATTATATTAATTCGCGTTCGCTCGCGACGATCAGTTACACTTATGTGTCTCTGCAAACGCACCGCGGCGAATCGATTAGACGTCGATATGACTTCTACGAATCGTTTGTAAGAGCAATACCTGATGCGATAAAACCAAGCCAGCTGATTCGGTCATATACACGGCACAAATCAAAGTACCGTTGAGTTTCATCTGATGGAGGAGTCGCGAGGTCTGTAGTTGCGAGAAGCAGAAGCTTCTCCCCCGTCCGTCGATTCCCGTCGACTTCACCGACAATCATCGCCGGTTGCTCCCAGCGTTTAATCATGTTACATCAGTACGACACTCTGACAATCCTATCAAAGTAACGAGGTGCGCAGGTCGGGACATACGTACGGCGTGGGACTCAAAGTTTCATCGCGATCGATCATCCCTGATTACTCCTCCATACACGATCGCGCGCGCGTGTATGAAGGAGTGTATATGCCGCCGACTATATCGACAAACCCATGTACTTAAGTTCTTACATACGAGAGAGCCCGGCTTCGGACGCAGATCAAAGGAAATAGCGTACATTAGTAGTGATCAAGCATTTACTGTCGTATGCTAAACTTCGATCGTCACATTTGACACGCATCGTCTAGCTAAAGCTTCTATAGCTTACTGTTTTTCGCATCAGATTGTGGAGAAACTTTAAACTGGCCATTTCTAACTGTTAAAATCTCGGAATATTATAAAATTATTAAAAAAAAAAAAAAAACATTTATACCATTTATTGATCACATATAATTGATTGAAGTAATTGATGAACGTATTCTCAAAGAGAAATTAATAAAAGATTGACGGATATTACGTAAGTAAGAATCGATTTATAAATGTATAGTCATCCATCTAATCCTTGAGTTTAAAAATTATTTTAATCTAATAGTTAATCTATTATTTGAATCGCAGCGTGAGAATCGAAATGAGAATGCACCGCGGCGTGAAGAATAATAAACAAAAATATAATTTCAAATAATCTGTGTACAAATACACCACGAAAATTGCTTAAAAATTACAAAAATTATTATTGATTATCTCATATTATTGAGAACACTGCTAAAAACTAGGAATTCAATATTCACGAACATCGAACATTCCTGGACGCTCCTGGGAATGAACAACCATTTACTCTCTCGCGTCACAATTTTTCAATAACATATTTCCAAAATAGCAGATAGGGTGCGGAAGTGATAATGAGAGAAGCGTACGAGAACGAGCGAAATTTAGACAGCGGGGTCAAAAAGATGGGAAAGGGATCGCCTTTCGAAATATATATAGATCTAATATTATGTATGAACCGTATGAACAGAAGTAACGATCTGCAGTAAAGTTCACGAAGCAATTCGGTTCCGACTGACTTTTTGTGAATTGTCATTAGCTTTACGATCGCGCCAACGTCGCGGATTTACATGAGCCGCACGGTAATAGATCGCGAGGGAAGAAGGTGACGATAAATTTCATATTCTACTGCCGGATAGATTCACGGGCTGTCTCGCCAACGGAACAGACCTGTAATTTAATGCATGTTTTGCGAGACATCCCTTTATGCACTTCCTGGGACACGTCCATACGGCCAATCAGGTTTTCACGAGAGACGAGAGACGAGCGCGTCTCATTACTGCAGTTGTTAGGCCATTTGTTCCATCTTAATGTAACTTCTTTTTGTACTTCGCGCAATATAGTATGAAAGCTTGATTGACTATAGTCATAGGTACGGTCTACGGTCTAACACCCGGTTGATTAAAAGAGCAAATTATTGCAAATAAATATCAAAAATACGTTCCGGTACTGTTTTCAATATTTTCAGAATTATTTTCAACAAAATTACTTAATTTAAAAAAATACATGTAAAATTATTTTGTACGGTAAATAAAATAAAATAAATAAATAAATAAATAAATAAATAAAAAAAAATCGACCCACACAAGTTCTTTTTTAGAACACCATCAGTTTATAGTAATTTACAATGAATATAAATATTCCATAATTACCACATATTTCTATCTAACTTGTTAATAAAATATAAAATATACCGCGTAATTACCATATATTTCTATCGAACTTGTCGATAATCTGATAAAAACAATTTAAAAATCAATAATATATAGCATTTGTGAAAAAAATAAGAAAGGAACATATTTCAGATAGTCTCTTTGTCGTCAACATCGTTTTATTTACGACTTTTCCCATAATTTCTACGTCTGTAATCTGCGGATTTAAAATTTGCGGAGAAAAAAAAAATGCAAACTCAACGCTGCCAGATAAAATTTCAATATTTCGTTCGAATATCGGACGCAGAGCGTCCCCATCTCTTTGTGAAAAGGGGATGGAGCCGCTAATTCTGTAATACATTCGGCTTTTCGCGAGTATTCATAAAACCGTGGTATAATTACGAACGAGCAACAATGGATTTGAGTGGTAATCGAAAGTCAGGAATTTGAAGCCTTGAAAACAGTTATCAATATTAACCTAGATATGACGAAAAACGATGTATTTTGCGCGAAAAATAGAAGAACAATATATTTATTAAAAACTCTCATTTTATTCTTAATAATCGATTCCTGCCTTTATGTCACTTATCGCATTTCGACACACCCAGCAAATATTAAAAATACGACATCTCTTTTAGTGATAAAAATTTAAATATGGCAAACATGCACGTTGTATTTTAAATTTGAATTTTTTCGCGTCGTGTAAAATTTTTTACAAATTTCTAACTAAAAGTATTCTGCAAATATTCTGATAGAAATGCAGAAGTCAATTTCGCTGTTAGCCTGCAATAAATTTTTATAGCATTGGTTCCTTTTTCTTCTTTTCGTCGCTTTTTATTCATTACATAAAATTCTATACGCCCCTCCAAATAATTAAGGCATCAAGAAAAATTGTCTAAAAAGGAAGCAATTTTTTAATAGCTGTCATTTTATTTTAAACTCCGGGAATTCAAATATAAAAAAAAATTTTTAATCTTGAAATCTCTACTTTTAAAAAGTCACAGCTGTTTTTTTACTTTCTTCAATTATGGCAATTTTTTTTAACATACAAAAAACGACGAGCTCGACAAAATGAGAAGTTTTCTTGTCACTTGATGGGTGTACCACATGAACAAAGAGAACCTGAAAAAATTTTGTAACTTTTTCATGTTACAGTCTGATGCCCGTTCTAGACTGAAGGATGATCCTATACTCTCGGCTCATCCGAGTAGTAGTGTAGACGGGTAAAAATCTATAGTTTATGTATAGTTTATGTCACGTACACTATAGAAAGGAGGATGAGCCGAGAGTAGGATCATCCTCCAGTCTAGAACGGGCATGAAATTTTCCCTACAAAACCCTTTTTTAGATTTTAATTTCAATTTTTTCTTATTGAGTTGTCAAGAATTGAAGAAAAAATTAACATTTTAACTTTAATCGTTCATAACTCCGTTGAAAAACATTGTATAGCAATTCTAAGAATAAATTCTTAAAGCCGAATCTTTATTCTATAGTACGGTATAATGTCTAATTTTTTTTTAAACTCAATCATTTTTTTTTTTTACAATCGATCATTACATTGTACTATAAAGCAAAGATAAAGACTAAGAATCCATTCTTGGAATTGCTGTACAATTTTTAACGAAGTTATGAACGAGCAAAGTCAAAATACCTAGTTTTTCTTCTATTCTCGACAACTTACAATTAGTGAAAAAATTGAAATAAGAATCTAAAAAAGGGTTTAGTAAAGAAAATTTCAAGCTTTAAAAAAATCAAAAAAATTTTCAAGTCCTTATGCTCGTGATACGCCCACAAAGTAATAAAAAATTTGCCATTTCGTCGAGCTCGTCGTTTTCTGTACGCTAAAATGATTCCATAATTCCATAATCGAAAAAAGTAAAAAACAGCTGTAACATTTTAAAAGTAGAGATTTCAAGCTTCAAAACTCTTTGTTTTAGATTTAAATTCTCATTTTTTAAAACAAAGTTACAGGTTAAAATTTGCTTACTTTTTAGACAATTTTTTTTATTTCTTAATTATTAGACAGAGTGTATATACGGCAATTATATAACAGAACTCTTCAGTTCTGTAATATAATTCGAATAATCGTTATATAATATCGAAACAAAGTCCTGCAGTTCAATTGAACATCATAACTCTGTATCACGATGTTATTCAAACGTTATACATTCACGCAGAAAAAAACACGAAGGAGATACAAAATCCTAAAATATGTTACATCTCCTACAAATCGATATCCTTTCGATATCCTTTTGGCCATTCTTTAACGGCTCTTTAAGTTTTCGGAGGTGTGCGTTAAAGGCACACAATAGATTGGACAATGGATGTAAAAACTTACCTTTAAGCGAAGATCACTGACGGTCCAGACGCGGCTCGCATAATCGTTGGATGCTCCAAGAATAAGGGTGCCTGTCGAATCGAAGTCCACCGACATCACACCGGCGTTGCTGCCAACGAGGATGCCCTTACTTTCCGACGTACCTGCAACAGAATGTTCGCGGTCACGTTATCATATCATTACGTAACGATGTTTGAGTTTAATTCTTCGGGTTTACGTGTCCACATCAATTACTTCGCTCCCCGTTGCACGGCCGTTTCACTCTCTCTCTCTGTGTACCTGCCTCTCTTTCTCCCCTTCGCCTATACCACACATTATTCTCTGAATATGACTAATTAAATTTATGCCCTGACGGCTTAATTGGCAGCGAGCAAGCCGCGCTGCAATCCGAAGGGAGCAAGTTATAAGCACCTCAAAGCAGGCAGAGAAAGAGAAAGAGAGAATGTAGAGACAGAAGCAGATGAGAGCAATGAAGAAGCGCGTAGAACAAAGCCGAGAAATGGAGAATGCGTGTAGATCGAGAGTATAACAGACCTCGTGCTAAGCGGATATAACCCGTACAATAAGGACGAACGTTTCATCTAATTTGTAAGAGAAGAGGGGGAGGAGGAGGATTACAATTGAGAGCGTTATACCATATATGATCGCGCGCTTCGTTACGGTACGGGGAAACGATTTCGAAGCGGCGGGCAGGCCAGCTTTTAGTATGCGTCGCAAGCAGGGTGAACTATAACGACGCGCAAAGTAACCTGTTGATTCGTTAATATACTTCATTAAGTGGATCGCGGGGAATCTCTTGAGAAAAAGTGATATCGCGGTCGTTCGCGTGAAACGGAGACGCCGCGTTGGAAAAGTCGGATTCCGAACAGGACGCATCAAGAGAAAACCAAAAAACAAAAAAATCTTCTTTCTACCTACAAGCAAGAAATAAATATAATATGTATATTAACGCTTATGTCCATCGAAATGTATCATATAAATCTACCGGAGAAAAGAAGATTACGAGAATTAAATTACGTATCATCAGTCCTCCAGGATATTCGTCGTCACGGGTTTACAGGCAAGAACCTTAATTCAAACAAAACCTTAATGGATGTATTACATACCGGATGTTAACGGACGACAAAACTATCCTGCGACGAGTTCGCATCGTCAAGCGAGCCTAAGTTATTTTGCTGATCGTATAATGGAGATCTCTATTAGTACTCTCCCCTCCCCCCCTCCGTCTTTCTTGCTTCTTATATTGTCTCTCCCTTCCGCTCTCTTTCTCTCTTTATAGCGCAAGGTTCTGACATCATCCTACTCGCTAAACGCTATCAGTTTTACGCACATAAACTGTAATTAGATCGTAAATTGCGTAATTGCGCTATTATACCTGATACAAGGTGGACGTCGCGGCAGCGCGGCGCGCCGCATTCTCGCGAATTCGCGTCCTTCGTAGGTTGTTCAATTCGGCAGGATCATTCGTTTTTTAACGACAGCGTCGACCGCATGGAAGAGAGGCAACGGGACTTAATAATCGCAGATGCGGGTATGAGAAAATCCACGAAAACACCTCGCGAAGGCCGCATCGTCCAAACGCGCGCGGAACTCGCGAAAGACGACACCCGCCATGTTTAACCAAACGCGGCCGCGCGCCACGCCGGTGGGAATTTGAATAATAGAACGACGAGAGATAAACTCTTGGCGGAACGTCATCCCGCCGCTCGCACGCGATACTTGGCGATTGTTACGCGGCTCTGGATGTCGTTTACCCGCGTGAATGCTTCGACTAATCGCGTTCTTTTCCCCGCTTTAACACTTTGAATCGCGATTTACGTCCTCCTCGCCACGGCGATCGGCCGTATTCGCGGCAACGGTTATCAACCTTCTATATATACGAACGTTCCTAAAGCCTGTACCAGATTACGTGTTCGATACCGCGGATTGTAAATCAGAGATTAGAATTCGACCAATCGAAACAGAACGTATTAAGATCAGAATTACCTGATTGGTCAAATTCTCAATCTTCAATTCGTATTCATTATTAAACTTTTACAAGTGTAGATAAAATTTTATTCTTTACATATCCCAAATTTGAAATATTCAATACTGAAAAAACGCGATAATAAATGATCTAATCTTAAAATTTTATAAATAATATAATCATTTGTCCCTTTAGTATTGAATCATTTTTCATTTAATTATTAAATATAATAAACAATGTGTAAAGGTCTCTTCAAGATCTCTGTAGAACAATTCTAATTTAATTTTCAACTAAATTTTAAATTATATTTTGAACTTTCTTAAAAACAAAATTAATAAATTTAATTTTTAAATAATATAATTAAAAATATAGATTATTATTCATTTTATTAGTTACCTTTAGTAATGTTCCAAAGCTTCACCTTCCTGTCAGCACCACCAGTAGCCAATATTCTATCAGTAGGCGACCATTTAACAGCGTATACTTCTCCCTCATGGGCACTCTGTAAGGTTTATAAGCACTTGATGTATGAGATTGCTAGACATCTTTCATGCATTCAATCTATTGCATAAATGTTATGTTAACATATATTCGATCGCACAGTGCACGACAATATCACAAGACAAATTAAAAACCAATGTCCATAAATTATATTATTTTTAATATCTTGTTTTTATACTTTTACACACAAGCGATTTCACTAGCGAATAATTAAAACATGAAATACCTGATTATTAAATTAAGAATATCTACTATAAACCGTGAAATTAAATGCAACCTTACATGCTAAAATTAAAAAATTTAAAACAGATATTTTTTGAATATAAAAGGAAATTCAATACTTATTAAATGTAAATTTTTTTTAATTAGGCAACTTTAAACATTGTCATTATAAGACATCTTGGATATATAATAAATAAAATAAAGACAGAGGAGATGACAGAACTTCTTGTTCAAACTTTGTAAGTTTAAACTGTCTTGTAATAAAGCTTGCAGCGAAATATACTTCAATAATTTATATATTATTTAATGTTTCTCCTATTTTTCGAATTTACTAGTTTAAGCAGTGATTACTTCTGCATATCATTCTGCATACATAGTCAGAATATATGATCTAAAGAAATAAAAATCGCAATATGTGTAACATATTCTAAGAATACGAAGATTCATATATAATTGTACAAATAAAACGCTTTAAAAATAGATACATTAATAAATAAAAAAGAAAATGATGATAAACCATGTTTACGGAGGCTGATAATTGATTAAGAATAGGGAGATGGAAAGAATGGGGCTCAGGATCTGGAGATTATCGATTGTCTTAATAAAAGCATCTTGTAATATTTTAAAAATACTTGTACTTAATCGAATCTTGATAAAAGTTATAACATTATGCATCTTCAATCACATACACACTACATTCTACGAACAATACTGTATTGTGCATTGCGTAAACGTATCTAAAATTTTAGAGAAACTTAACCAATGCTATAATATTATATCTTATATATGTGTAGTGATGTGTGTATGTGTTGTGATAACGTACACTATCATATAAAAAATACATTTCATAACGATAGATAAACAGAAAAGTCACGTTTTTAATATATGTACTTAATCCTTTATTATTATAAGTTAATATAACTGTACAGATAAAATCAAGTAATCCTATTTTAATCTGATTCAGCCTCAGTAATAACTAAATAAACTAATAATTTATTTTTCGATCGGTAGATCCAAGCTTCAGATTCATATTTTTGAAATTCTACACAAAAATGTCATTCCTCTGGAGTTGAAAAAAGAAACTAGTTATTTTCTAATTTAATTAAATATAAAGTTAAATAAATTAGTTAAATACATGGTCTTAAGACCGTGGTTAAAAAGACATTGATATGTCGAATTGTACATTGCAAAGCATATACAATACACAGCCTTTCATGTAACAGAAACGTCACAACCACAGCATGTAACCTACACCACTCTTTACGGTGTAATTGGCTGTAAAAAAGAAACAAATAATCCAATATTTAGGAAGCGTCGAGTATCAAAATAAATCTAGAAAGAAGTGTTTGTCTAATCGTTGAATTAAAATTAAGTTATAATTTTGTTTAAAATAAAAATTAAGACGTATGTTAAAAATTAAATTAAATAATATCTTATAATTCATAAATGTAAAATTTATATTGAATATACCCTGTATATTTAATATAAATCCATTCGTATACATACACAAAGCATGCAGTCCCGTGTTTTAATGTCATTAGGAATGTCAGATACGGATTGGTGTTAATGCTTTCATGATGATAGCACAATATGATATATTTTAGATTCAACGTACAAACGTTACGGATACTTTCGTTGGCACTGCTGTCGGAAGACCGGCAACTTCTTTTAAGCTTAAACGATCAGGACTAACAGGTCGCGTATCTCGTGCTGCATCTTCCAATTCCTTTTGCATCTTTGCTTGTCTCTTCCTATAAAGTAATGAGGAACATATACATTAAGTATATGCGATATCATTAGCATTCAACAAAGTTGCAAAGCAACTTAAAGCATATATATAACAACGTTGATACATTCTGCAATCTCTTTCACACTATTGCCTTAATGTAAAAAGATTATATTATGTAATCCATTATTTGAATGAATATATCATTTTATAATGCAAATTTTTATTAATTTCCAATTAAATATTTTACAAATATGCATTTTATTTTTTGAATATATATTTATTTTTCTTGCACATCTATTAAATAATATAAATTATAAAGTATAATACTGTTATGTACCTAGACTGTTCATTTTTGCTCTAATATTAAGAAAATCTCAATATTTCTATAAAAATATTATAGAAAATAATGTAAATCTAAAAATTATAAATTTGATTATCTTTTCAAGTTTGTTTTCTATGATTATATATAGGTATAATACAGTAATTCATATTATATCCTTTTTATCTTTCATTTTGATATACGAAGAATTAAAGACAAAAATTTATATTACTTAGTAATTTAATTGTTCAATAATTTATTTCAGTAAATTTGTACAATTTTTATTTTTTTAAATAATATATAAAATATATTATATATTATAAATATATTATATACACGCTACATAGAATAAACGCCACCAGCAAATGTAGTATATAAATCATGAGATATAAAATGCAGCATAGTCTGTAGCCTCGTTAAATTACCATCCCAAAGCTAGCATTAAGCGTTCACTACATTTCGTCAAACTTACCCAAATTTTGACAAGGTATGCATCAAAAAGGCTGTTGGACTCGTAAAACTGAAACGAAAATGTCAAGCCGTGTGAAGTGCTTGTGTATAAAGCCCTAGAGTGACTGAATATTGTGTATACTCTGTAAAGCTCAAATTAGATATAGTATCTATAGCTTATGGGCTTGTAAAAACTCTATTAATGTGAAATCTATTATTAATATATAATTCAATACTCAAAATTTTGCTGAATTTTACTATGGTCTATATTATAGAAATATAAATTAATTTTTTAATTGATTAAAAATTTACTATACAATATGGAATACGTATCACAATAATAATAAACATATAATTCATAGATTTAAAATTGAAATTCTGTAACATGCATTTTAGCTGCTTCAATTAATAACAATATGAATTATTTAAGAACAAACTTGAAAAGATTTATCGTACACATATTGTATACATAAAAGGTTAAACTGAAATAAGTTAAAGAATAGGTAATATTTTAAAACTGAACAAGATTGTATGTACTCTCAGAAGTAATATAATAACATTCACTTAGTAAAAAAAAGTAGAGATTCTACAGAAAAGTAGTGTCAAAGAAAGATAAAGATTTTAGACAGAAGATTATGTTGCAAGTAAACTAAAACACCCCTTTACGCAAAACTATACTACAATACATAACATCTACATACAAATGCATAAGAACTAAATCAACTAAAGTGCAGAAAAATAGGTTAATCTTTAAAAGCTGTAACTAAGCAGAAATACATTTACTATACTACACGTACGAGATTATAAATTAACGGAAAATCATAATTAGCATGCAAGACTATACATATTTTTCATGTTGCATACAAAGATAGCCAAGAAAAAAAACATGTGTTTAATTAGAATAATATAATAGCGGAAATCAATGCTACTTTGCTCTTGCATTTATAAGAACAATTCTATAACTACAAAAATACTCGCGCAATATCTTATAGATTTTAATGTTGCAAATCAGAATTCATTACTTTATACTTTTCGCAAATTAATTACATTATTAATAATAAAAAAAGGCAATACGGATAATTTTTGTTCTCTTTCTAAACTCACAATACACATTATTGCTTCATATACACACTTACCTTAAAAAGTTATCATTTTCTTCATTCATCTTTTCAGCATCTCTAGCTTTATATTTTATTAAGCGTTCAATCAGCTGTCGATTTTCTTCCTATAAATTTACAAAGTTGAAATAAATATTAAATAGCAAATAAGTGATATAAGTAAATAAGTATCTACAAGTTGTCCAATTTCTTTTAACAATATACAACAAAATTATATGCGCATATAAATTTTTAGAAGAAAATAAAAACCAAAATTTCATGACATACTTGTGTTTTTCTAAGCTTTTCTTCTAAAGATGCAAAAGCAAGTTGTAAGGCTTGGTGTTCATCCTTGAGCATCTGATTAATCCCTTCTAATTCTTTCTCTCTACCAAGGCATTTAGTTATTTCTAAACGTAAATTAGTATTAGCTTCTGAACTTTCTGCAAGGCTGGAAAAAACAAACGGATCAATTAGAGAAAATGGTATAAATTTATAAAGTTTATTAATTTATAAACTAACAAATTATATATATAAATATATATGTACCTTAGAGATAAAAGATCGTATCTCTAGTTTTTGTCAAAATGGAATTAATACACTTTTCAATATAACAGAAACTTAAATTGTATAATGGTAAAGCATCTTATGTTCATTATTACTAGTTCCTAAGATACAATATATAAAAAAAGTCATTAAAAATTTTTATAGTACCTAATTTTTAAATTAGGTACAGCGTATCATTAGCAGTTACATTATTAAACATGTCGGTACTTCACTAAAAACTTAATAAATCAAGCTACTTTTATTTTACATATATCTACAAAAATGTCATTTCTCTAATTAAAACTTTAAACTGTTTCTCGAAATGTTCAGAAATAGATATACGATCCTCCTTCTTTAAGTACAGATATATAGATAAATATCATAAATTACCTAGCTTCCTTTGCTTGAAGTTCTTTTGTCATTTCCTGCAATTTGTTATTAAGATCTACTATTTGTTGCGTATGTTCTCCTTTCCTCTTATGTAGCATTGCTAATTCCTCCGCTTGCTTCAATAGTCTAGCTTCAAGATCGGGATTGCCACCCATGCCAATACTACCATTAGCCACTTCGCGACGGAGAGTTTCATTTGCAATTGTCAATTGCATATTTGTATTTCGCAATGTATTTGCATTTTCAAATAACCTATTATCTGCAAAATATAATAGAAATATTATCAAATTAATTTATACAATAATGAAACTGAAGTAAACGGCTCTCAGCTGACAGAACCGATAAACAGAAGCGCTAAACTAATAAGCTAATGGATACTTTTTATAAAAGATGAAACAAATAAGAAAGAAAACAAGCAAATAAGACATATGATCAGATGATAATGAGCTGTAGGTGAAAGCTGATCAAGTAAGACATATGGCACACAACAGCTTCGTAGGAACAATTCTGTGTTCAAAATAAGATGTATCCTGTATTGATACTTGTGTCCAATTGACTTAACTTAATAATGAAGCCGCGAGAAACTTACGTAGGCTAATGAGATCTGCGAAACAATTGGTTTGCGATCTATTCCTCTCGCGTAACTGCGAAATTATATCCTTCCGCCAGTTGACGTCTTCCCGGGCGACGCCGAGCGATGCGCCTGCTTCGTTCGAGGTCATTTCTCTCGGTTGATCCACGTGCACCGTTGAAACAGGCGATCACCAATGATTTAACCTTAATCGGAATCGTTTTGGTCGAGGGGGTCACGAAAAATGCTCTTCGAGAGTCCGTCACTCCATGACAGTCCGTCCGCACGTGCAACGGGTAACTTCGTCCGGTGAAGTTACGTTCGATCATCGGCCAGCGTGTAATGTCCGAATGTCTCGTGGCGATCGCGCGACATCGTCCTACCAGCGTGAAATACTTTTAATTGTGAAAACAGCTATTCTAACCTAAACGTACCAAACACTACGCTGCTACTTTGAAATTGTTTGCTATCGCTACGCGCATCGATAATCGAGCACTGCACTTACTAGGTACGCAATCGATATAGGTAGCATCGATATATCGATACATCAAAATACACTAGGCCCACTAGGGACACTGCTAGGGAGTCGATTGTGTATCTTGAAACGAGGCAAAATTAACAAAAATGAGTAAATTTATAAGAGAGTATCTACGATTTTATTTGTCGAAATCAAGAATACCTGTTCACTTTTGTAATTTTCACTTTGTTTCAAGATACACAATCGATCCCTGAGATTATACACTTTCGAATTAAAGGACAGTCACTGATAAGATAGCACCAAAGAGAAACCTGAAAGTGCGGCAATAAAATATATTAAATATTCTTTATTTATTTCGTTTCTTATATAAAAAATTATATAATATAAAAAACTTTCACAAATATTTCTATTTCAAAGCGCTCTCGATCGAATTAACGTTATTTTCTTTTCTTTTTTGCTAATAAATCTACAAGACACGAACGCGAAATTCGCGGCAATAAGCTCGTTTATAAAAAAATTTTATAAGCAAAACAAATAATATATATTTGGGAAAAACAAGCAACAGAGGATATATTTTACAATTTTTAAATATCTTGGCGGCGACGATTCATCGTTTTTATACCGCGCTATGGGAACAATCGCGAAAAAACTTTTACAAATATAATACAATTTAACAGTAATTTTCTGTAAAGTAGAGGTTGATAAATAAAGAAGCACACGTACCGAATAAATTTGAAACATTTGCGACGAATTACGAGCGAACGAGCAAATTTTACGTGCCCGTTTTTTAATGACAGAAGAAATGTATTCATGGACAAACATTAATTGATTTGAGTTTGTTCGCACTTTCGATGTTCATACACTTATCGGAGCAAGCTCGATAATCGCTCCCTCGTTCGCGACAAGCGAAGTGCAGAGAACACCAAACGCATGCGATCGTCCTCTTCAATCACTCAATTAATTATCAATTATTTAGCCCGCGCTTAACGAGACGAGAGGTTCACTGAACAAGATATTCACTGAAATTTTCTCGCGCGATTCACTCATTCGAAGTCGGAATCGAAACGGAGCTCGGAGGCAGGAGACGCGAATTCGGAGGTTATATCGTCTCACTGCGACACGCGGGACAACGCGGAAATTCTATATTAAGATTCAAATGTATCTCGCTTCTAATCATTCGTTTCTCATGCATAATTCACTCACCGATCACGGCCCGGAGCACCGCAGAAGATCCGCCAAATCACACGGGAGGGTGACTGCACGCACGACACGTCCAGCACGGCATTCGGCGTTCATTTCGTCCAGCAATGGTATCCCACTCGTTGCAGTCGACACAAGAAGAAACGGAGTATTCAGCGTACGTTCAGCTTGCAACATTCTACATCCACATTTCTTTTCGTTTACGAGAAAGAGAAATTACACGATCGACAACGCCTCGCACCAGTCGCACCGTACCGTACGTGAAATGAGTCGCGTATTACTTGCCGGCGTCGCGTCGCCGCACTGTCGGGGAAGCCGTTGAACGCGATTGGCTCCTAGCGAGTCGAGCCCTCGGATCCGGCCAATCACGTTCGAGCCACCAGCGAGCGGCCGCGGGACGGCTCGGCGCACGGCGGTGCGGTGAAGCGGCATTGCGGCCTTGCGGCGTACTAGACGCGACCGTTGAACGAGTTATTTCGAAACGACGTGCTCTTCAAAATCGGTGCGCGGTCGATTGTTTTTATCGGCGAGCGACTTTGCTACCTGTTTTCGTCAACGTTCGGCGTATCGTTGCTTACGAGAATCGGCTATTTATTCACCCAATAAATTTCACACAGATATGAAGAGTTCGTACTCCGCGCGCCCATCGCCATGCTCCGCCTGCTCCGGTGCTGTTTTTCCGTCGAACGCGCTCGTTCCTGCAATTGGCACTCCTGCTCCTCGTTCCGCGGGAATACGCACTCAAGAATCTGCAAGCTGCAAGTGCGTTCGTCGGAAAGATGTGTCGTGCAAGTTGCTCGCTCGAGACGGAGGCGACGGAGGTACGGCAATTGTGGTGAGTAATGTGCAATTTTGCTGCGATATTCGCGGGTGCTACTTAATAGTTCTGTTCATGTCTGGACTCGAATGAAGAATTCATCTCGCGTCGCGCTTTAAACGTCGTGTCGGAATTGTATGATTTATTTCCGATTCTCTCCGAAGGGAGAAGGTCGAGTGATATTGTCGAATGTCGTATATTGGTAAGTGACGGAACGCCGTGATACGTCGCCCGTGTATATTACGCGTCGCGTAAGTTAACGGCCGGCAATCACAATTCTTCGTGCAAAGTGTTAATAATTAATGCGTGTCCGCTTGACTCGCGTAGTATCGCGCGTCAAGAAGTCGGTATCTTCCAAGGACTTCGTCGCCATTCGCGTAACGCGCGGTGAACACCAGAACGAATCGGGACAATCGCGGTGTCGCGATTCTTTCGAATGTGCACGTTAAATCTGTGCTAGAAAGTGTTGAAATATTTCGGGAAACGATATCGGGACTGACGCAGCCTCAGGGTTGTTTTTTGTACGCGGCGCACCTTGTTTACGCAGGCCACCGTGCGAGAACAATTAAATTCGGCAGGTAGCTATTATATATATACATATAGAGGCAGCGCCGAATTGTTCCGTGTACGTCGTAGCATTAAATATCTCTCGACCGCTCTTCGCGTACGTACAATACGCAATTACTTCCCGCACAATTAATTAACTCTTATGGTCAATAATTCGCGCGGGTATATCGAATATCGGGTGATGAATACTTGGTCAAATATAAATTAGATATTTCGCGCAATCTATTCATTCGCGGAAATCGAAGCGACGTACGCGACGGGAATGCCGGATCTTCGATAGCATTGCGAATTTTCGCACGATCCGATTTGATCTCAATCAATCGTTTATTTGAAATACAGGAGAGTCTCGCGAACGGTCAACGTCGAGGGTGTCGTGCAAAGTGCTCGGCGATTTCAACACAGCATTGCCACGAGTCGCTCCATGGCTCTTATGTGGCACCAGATCTACGATCTGTGGAAACCGCATTCTTATATACGAATGCCGGACTGCCGGAGGAGAGTCTTACGGAATTTGCAACGAGAACAGCCTGAGAGAAAGTGGTGAGTGTAATTGATTTACGTTCTACTATGTTATGTACAAAAATTTTTCCTATTCTGTCATTTTTAATTGAATCGTTCCGTTGAATGTTTCAGAAAATAACGACGCTGAAAGTCGAAGCAGCGAGAGAATCCTACGCGAATAAGTTGACAGACCGAGCAGCCTGAGAGGAAGAGGAGGCCTATATAGAAGAGGCATCGGGCATCGGCGTAACAACTTTTTGGTAAATATTATTTATTTTTTCTAAAGATAATCCCGTTTTTTGTTTATTCTTCCAGTTGTTTTATTACACCATGATTCGGAAATTAAATTAGTATAACTAGATTGGAAGTAGAATAACTAATTTGAAAGTTTTATAAAGTTCATTCTGATAAAGAACTTTTTCGCAATAGTAATTTAAATAAATATTAAATTGAATAATGAATAAGATGTTCGATCCGCGTAACAGTTATTTAATCGACTCGATTATTTATATGTTTCAGAAAATATCCACGCGGGAAGAAGCTTCATCGCATTGAGGAAACACTATATATACGAACCTGCAAGTTCAAGCAGCCTGAGAGGAGGTGGAGGCCTAGAAGAGGCATCAGGCGCCGGCGGAGCAACATGCGGTAAATATAATTGATATACATATATCATTATTATATCTTATTCGGATGAGTCATTTACTTTTCTACCAGATATTCAGAAAATAAAAGTTAGAGAAAGAAAAAGAGTTTTATTTTAGAAATTCCATAGAATTAAGCTTATGTCCAATGGACTGATTACTCTAAAAAATTACATAATTATTTTATTAAATTTGCCTAACAAACAGTAATATATAATTTAGTGTTCACTGATTATTTTTTTGAAATATTGACTGTCTCTCTCTCTTTTATGCCCTGCTTTAATTTGGATTTTATATTTGTTTGTTACAGAATCATCGTAGCGACGTTGCAGAATAACTTCGCTGTTGCGCATCGGTCGGTGAGTGATGATTAAAATTTTATAATTAAGGTAACGAACCTATGACAATTACGTCAAACATATTACAGAAACGCTT
>NW_020210906.1:97837-103136 GCF_003070985.1 Temnothorax curvispinosus | reverse complement strand
ATATTGCTCTATATTTCCTCTTTTCGCTAGAAAATTGCGTGGTTACTAAGTTTACGTGAAAAGTTTCACACTTCCAAACTTTCCGCAGTTACATGATCGCCTCTAGTTCACGTAAAATTTGTTACTTTTTACGCTTCCACCGAATCCACCCTAGAGGAAAATTACGAACGATATCCAAATATGTGTAACAGGCTTACCTTTTTATTACAGGCTTCGTTATCTTTTCATTTGATTACATCTTATATTATTAGATTGTGAATTTTTATGCACACACATATGACACATACAAATATATTTTTTAATATTATAAAAAATATTTCCTTTGATAAATGCACAATGCACATTAATGAGAGATGTTTTGGAAGATATATATATGTTAAACCATTACAAATTAATTTTTACTTTTATTTATCACGATAAATACATTTGTACAAAGCGATTAGGATTCCACAGATAAACTTTCTAAAAATGTAGAGACATCAAATGATTCCTTGAAAGAGGATAATTTTCTTGCAGTCGCTTGCTTGTTCAAGTCAGCGACGGCGAGTCTAAGTCTGTTTTTCAATTCTTTCGGGTTGTGTTTTTCGACAAAACACATAACGATTTCGTTTATTTCATCTTGAATAGCATGGCAAGTGACCGACTGGAATACCGATTTCAGATCATCCTTGGCTTTCTCTTTCAAATTTTTATCTCTACTGACTAAATTCAAGATAAAAAGACCGTTCTCTGTTAAACACGCCGCGACTGCTTTCAGTACTGACATTTCGAGAAATTGTTTCGGCGGACAACTCATTCCAATAGTAGTGTCTTTGCTATCAATATCAAAAAGTATCGCCTTATACTTCGTCTCGGATGCTGCAACGTTTTTAATATATCGAATTCCATCCGCGATCTCCACTTTCATTCGCTCATCAAGAACGAGATTGAAGTATTCGGTAGCCACCTTTAGCATTGCACTGTCAATTTCGACTGCAGTAATTTTTAACTGGAAAAAAAAATTCGATTTATATTAGAAAAAAGATTTAGGTATGTAATGTTCGACAACACAGTAATAATGAATGTTATCTGAAGATACATACTTTGGGAAAACATTGATGTAAGAACATGCAAAGACCACCACCTCCAAGTCCTACAATCATAATTTCTTCCTGTTCCTTCGTATCAATTACCGCATTTACGCCAGCGCTCATATGTATATGATGTTCACAAGCTAAGAATCCGGGATCGGCAATTTTCTTCGTTTTGCCACGTCTAGATTTTGCTAAAAATAATTATCATCACAATTATATAGATATTTATCAGTCACAATTGCGTGCGATCATTGTGTCATTATCATAGAATTTCCAAATTTATTACGAGTTAGTACCTTCCTTCAGTCTGGTTTCACTCTGAATGACATATGGATTGTTCAAGAACAAGAGTCGCCTGAACTCGTGGCCATCCTTCTCCACTTCTTCGATAACAAACGGCCCGCTGATATCGCTCTTTCCTTCGTAGCAAACGTTTCGAACGCCAACATCAGAACCCAAAGACAAGAAGGGAATATCATTCTTGCCGCACAAGCCAGCTGGTGCTAAATTCCGAACGCAATCTTCTAACTCTGCTTTCACAGTATCCCAACTTTCAAATTTGTGCTCTCTGCGTAAGGTGACAATGGCGAGTCTATCTCGCTGCGCGCTTTTCAGAACCTGCTGTCGTCCTTCTTTTGTACTGAACAACCAATCCGTTTCTCTGTTAAATCGAAAAAGAATGAAGCATATAGTCTTGTCATTTCTAGCAACTTGGTAGCGAGTTTCTATTTAACTATAGAAATCGAACGTACTTTCCTTGCGGGACAATGAAAGCCGCGTATGTCCTTGTCCGTGTGCGCGGTTGATCGAGAACGTAAACGGTGTATCGTGGATTCTTATCACCCGGACGATGTAAATCCAACGATACTTCTCCCACATCGGCGACGCTTCTCTTATAAAGACTATTGCACACCAATGCCGATTGTTGTACAGACAATATTACGGATACAATGTCATCCGTTGTAGACACTCGCTCAGGTGGACCATCGACCAGAGCTATCTCGAGAACCTATCGGGATTACAATCTAAAAAATAAGTTTCGACAAACTTGCTTACCCGGCTAAGTCTAAAGGCCTGAACACAATACGAAGGCACAGATAATAGGAACAGGAAATGAGACAGGCAGTAGAACCCCATTTTAACTTAATTGTGTATTAACCCGAAAACTGTGTATCAAACTGTGCAATAGAATATGAAATAGGCAATAGAAACAAAATTTTCCGACGCGTTGGATTTCTATTCTCTGTTGCCTGTATCTGAACAATCACAGTAATTCAATTTTATTATAAGTTGAAATGTAGTTATTATAGGCTTAACAGAGAAGCGTACTATAAGCGAAAGTATATATGTATAACCTGTTATGACGATTGTGGCAGAGAAATGTACAATGATCTAATGAACCTGAATGAGTCAGATTCAAGTTCAAATCCGACCAAAAATTGTCAGTTTTTATTCAATCACCACCTCTGGGAAGGTGATGGCACCTACAGTATATTGCCACATGAACCTCTCTGTATTTAAAGAGAAAACTGGTCTCCAACCTCAAGTTGGGAGTTGGACAGTGGGGCTGCTGTGGGAGTTGGGCAAAAAAGTCAGACTGTAAATTTTATTCTCCAATATTGTCCTTTAATTTTTCAGAAGTTCGATACTTATGAAAAATTGGGCTTGTTCGAAGCCTAGCAATATGGGACAAATCCAAGATTGACGAAAAATTTTAAAACTGTATTAGAGAATAAAATTGACTGTCTGACTTTTTGCCCATTTCCTCTTTAAAAACAGAGTAATTCACGTGGCAATATATTTTCAGTAGATTGTCATCACCTTCCGAAAGGTGATCGAATAAAAATGACAATTTT
The DNA here is from genome assembly GCF_003070985.1 of Temnothorax curvispinosus. NCBI lineage: Eukaryota > Metazoa > Arthropoda > Insecta > Hymenoptera > Formicidae > Temnothorax > Temnothorax curvispinosus. The sequence goes on along the minus strand of NW_020210906.1, from coordinate 100,207 downwards.
TCATCAGAATAACCACATTTCAACTTATAATAAAACTGAATTACTGTAATTGTTCAGATACAGGCAACAGAGAATAGAAATTCAACGTGTCGAAAATTCTGTTCCTATTGCTTATTTCATATTCCATTGCATTAATACAATTTTTGGTAAGTTGAAATGAGATTATTTCTGTTGCCTGTTTTATTCCCTGTTCCCATTGCCTGTATCTTTGTATTGTGTTCAGGCTTTAAGATTACAACGGAAGAATTCTAGTCATCTCTTGCTGCAACGTACGGTCTGGGATAATTTGGTAAATTTGGTAGCAACAATCACGAAGACTGGGACTGAAGTGCCTTCCTCCACACGTGCTTTCGACTCGGCCTCGTGGCATCGTACTATGCGGAACATGAAACCCGAAGCAGGAAAGTACGACAAAAGCTTGCGCAGAATGTGCTCTTGTAGCAATGATATGCAAATGTACCTGCCTCCATTCCGTAACACTCGTGTGATTTCCTAAAATAAATTGTAGCTAATTCTAGTTTATTGAAAAGGAAACTTTTATAGTGACTTTTCTAGTAATCGGAAACTCACCTTGAAATATCTATCAATTATAGATATCGTTGTCTCTTTGGTATCTGGCATTAGAGCATCCAGCGTACCTTTGTCGAGAACCACACTAAATTTCTCATCAGGATATGTCATTTGCGTGGCATCCATATGTTCGTATATCAGATCCGGTCTCGTACCATTATTTATATCGCGCATTTGTTTTATGACAATATGTGATATATCGATATTAATGATATTTCTGTTAAGATCAATCTTGAGATTTATTTTTCCATAAGAATGTCGACTGTACGTTAGAAACTTAGCAAGCTATCTATCATGATAGCTCGTTGTGAAAGATATATACAAGTTATACCTGTAGCCAACGTCGTACAAAGACATGCTTAACGTAGAATTTCCACAACCAACGATCAGAATATCATCTTTCATCTTGATATATTTCACAAGTATTTCGCATAATTCTGGATATTCACCGTACCTGAAGTCAGACAGAATAGTGAACAGCAAGTTAACAAAAAAAAAAATGTTAATATAACTGTAGAATTTTTACCATTCGAACGCTTTCTTGCCACGCTTTTTAAAGAACGTGTTCCAGTATTCCGCGTGACTGAATTCCTCGTGTGTTTTCGGGAGGAGATTCATATTTTATAATTATAATATTCGTGAGACAAACACACAGGACAGGCTAGTTGGTTATTTTCTAAAAGACTCGATTTTAATGTTGCCTGTGAAAGAAAACTTGCTGCGGAATAAACCGTAAAATAAACTTGTAAACTCTGCTACACAAATTTAATATCATATCGTGTATATTTTTCCGTAAAGTTTTCGGCTTTTTGGAGAAAGAACAGTACACACGTGTATGTATACAACTTTTCAATCATGAAGAGCGACATTTGCGAGCACGAGGTATGCAACAGAATTGCTGGAACTACGTATTACCACAGCCTCGTCGGATAATATAGCAATTTATGTTTTCTGCTGAAAGTAAATTACCAAGTAATAAACATTTTTGTTCACGAATTGCTCGCATGATATCGTAGTATTTCTATTTTTGCTAGTATTTTCTAAAAATATTTTTTGTATTAATTTATTAATTTAGTAGAGGCTTTTTTGTGTATCAAAAATTAATTCTTTATAGGAAGCATAGCGTTACCATTGTTTATCGGCGAGTCTGTAAACAAATTTGTATTGTACTAACAAAGCTAGTCAGATGGCTCTGCCAATGCCGTTTTTTTTCTTCAATAAAAAATATTTTGTATTATTACAATATATGATACAATTAAAGCTTTTCGAAAACGTGTTAACAAGAATTAAGAAGAACATGAGCTGAAAGTACTTGACAAATCGATATGTTAATTGTAATATTTACATAATTTATTATAAAAAAAGAAATAATGAACTCCTGATTTTCGGAATTAAAACACTTGAAGTTTTTTTGGGGGGGAATTTTTCAAAGCTATTAACATTTTGAAAAACACGTGGGACTCGAAAGTGCATGGTTGGAGGAATAAAGGGGCGGAAAAAACGTTGGAGTGAATAGGGTTAATTATACATCGCCAATTTTCAAGGATTTGTATTTTTGCGATCCAAACTTAAAATTCTAGGAATTTTAATTTAGGATTCGAAATCGTGTTTCTTGAAATTCTTGGAATTTTAAACAGTGCGACCTAGCTCCTTCTAATTATTTATATTTTCCTGTTAATTTTTAAGATTTTTTAATTTTTATTTCGTGATTTGAAATCTCTAATTCTTGGAACTGCAATTCTTGGAAATCCTGGAAAATTCGTAGAATTTTATATAATGTAACTTTCTTGCCAATTATAT
>NW_020210906.1:79238-97827 GCF_003070985.1 Temnothorax curvispinosus | reverse complement strand
CTTAGGCTGCGTTCGGAAACGTCACCCGGGTACACACGGGTATACTCCCTTCTCCTTCTAACTCGCTGAGATAGAAATTAAGAGAAGGGAGTAAACTCGTGTGCACTCGTGTGACGTTTCCGAACGCGGCCTTACTCGTCAACTATTTAGGTGACGAATTTCGAAGTTTTTACGCTCGGTGAATTCAGAGGGGTTCAATTGGCACGTGCCTGTGAAGGAAATACCGCAAGGTTGCGTCCAGCAAGCGGACTTGAGCGGACTTTCGGCAGGAACGCAGAAAGGGGGCACCTTGCGCCAGCTGTTCGACGTTCTTTTAGCCTGGAAAAGCCCGAGTCATCAGGCTTTGCTGTTTCTCTCTTCTTTGTCTCTTATTTGATTAAAGATACAGCGCATCCCTATTATACATAGATAGCGTATACCTACCGTCCTCCAGAAATGCGAATAAAACGTTATGCAAAAATCACTTACAGTACGCCGAAGAATCATTAGGTGTAACGCATTATCTATTATCCAACTGCCCTTCTTCCAACACGAGCATGATCGTAAATATCTCGAGAAACTTTGTCCTAATCAAAAAGAATTATACAAAGAAACATATGTACATAAAGACATAATAATTAATATAATAAGCAGCTTTGTTTCTATTAACGTGATAAATCTTGGAGAATGTCCTCGCATATGATGTATATTTTGATACAAACGCAGGAACAGTTGTTTTATTACAAATCACAGGAATCAACGTTTTTGTAAAAATTTTATTCTGCTCTCTTTTTTATTTTTGGTATTTATTTATTACTTTTAAATTTGTTCTTTTGTTATAATTTTATAGTGTTTTATATAAATATATATAAATATATATATGTATATATATAATATTTAAAATATATATATATATATATATTTTTATAATTTTTTTAATTAAGGTAATTTTTTAATGTTTTTTTTTTTATGAACGCTCTAAACTTTATCTGCATTCTGCGATGCAAATCAGTATTCAGTATCACAAACAGACGATGTGGCAGTCGTGTCTTCGGCAATATTTACCCAGGACATATTTTTCAGGAATAAAATTATACTTTACCACCGTCGTTTTTCCCTGAAGATTATTAATTTATAGTTTATGCGGTTTATCGATCGGTTTTTTGCCGATGGCCAATTTATTGCTTCATTCCAATGATGCTTATCGGAGTGAGTTGTCAGCGTAATTTTAAATTTGCGATGCGTCGTACCGCTACATGGGTTTGAGTTTCTTAAGCTTACATTATTGCAGTTTTCGTGGCTAAACGCGGTACCCTCCGGCGGCTTATAATCCACGGTATGAAGTGAAAGAAGGCCGCCACGCGATCATCAGGGAGCGTACCCGTCACACACATTGTACCTGTTCCTTCTTTTAAATCGATCTCGTATTCTTTATCTTCTTGTATAAATCTTTATTTTTAGGTTGTTTGTTTCAATTATTTTCGTCGTAATTTTTATATAAAAAATATTGAGACGCTTAAATTTAATGAAAACTTTAGAGAAATTATCAAAAAAACAGCTTACATAAAAAATTAAAAACAAAAATAATTTTATTATTGTTATATAAAGTTGAAAAATACCAATATGATATTTTTATATCATTTTCAATATACTTGCTTTAAACAATGTAAACTCTATTTACATCGTAAAAAATGCTTTCTCTATATTTTGAAGCTCGGCACAATAGAAATGTTTTAATTACATTGCGATAAAATATAGACTTATTTCTAATTAAATTTCTAATTAAAGACACGAGATAATAATGGAGGAATTGTCCGTTTTGTGCACAAAACGTATTTATGGGGTGCATGAGTACAACACAATGCAGACTATTCTTTATCGATCCGGGTAGCACGTGCCCGGCCATAAGCGGGTGCAAATGAGTGGGCATAAAAATAAGTGTCGTGCAGAGAACGGAGTCTTACTAACGTTACCCTTTTTCTTTCTCTCCACCGAAGGTCTCCCTTTCTCCTGAGACACGGTTAAATAGGGAGACAGCTGAAGATATTCGTGCATCATGCGCGCATATCGAATCATACGTACACATTGCGCGCACATAGATTTATATATGTGCAAATAAGCACATTGCGAGCTTCTATAAATTGTTAAGCAATTATTAAAATACATTTAATAAATTTTTTTTAGCATTTACATAATATTACATAATATTACATAATATTCCAAGATTGTCTTCACAAATCAACTCTTATGAACGTCTCTCAATCATATATGTATTTATCTAGTTTGTTAAGATTTTTGTAGCACTTAGAGTTTTAATTATAGATCCAGCTAGGAAAGCTGCAGATTGATGGATTTACCGCAATTTGGAAAACGTTATAGATGTATAGATACAACGACATACGCGTCGTTTGCGGGTCGAAGACGAAGAATACCGTGCGTTTAAACCGGATCGGGTAAGCGCGGATTATTTATTATCATACACTTGGCCCAGTTTTTTAGGCGCGCACGTCGAGGGTTGCCTCCGCAATTTCCAGACGACGACGATCTCTCATCGCGGTGTGCACGCACATACGCACACGTCATGTATGGTGCGTAACAGGTACACGCATACCGTCCATCGCGGATGCAACCTGCGCGGACGAAGGGCACCGCCGGTTTTCCTCGACTTTATATCTGATCAGCCGGCGGAAGTGGGTGACGCGAGCTCGCGCGGCACGAGCTTCACGAAACTGGGTCTCGCGGAGTCATTGGGGTAACGCGAGTGCGTTTGAAATGAAACCGGTTTAATGGCGCTCAAGAATCGGTTTTATTAATCATTTGCAGAGCGACTGGGCTCAGAAATTTATCGAAATTTTACAAGATCTTAACTTTCCGAAGGTCAGAATTTCGATGAGATTTTTATCCCTTTAGGTCGTGCCGCTAGTTGTAATATACGTAGAGAAGAAACATTTAACTTAAGATGAAGCTAATGCAAGAAGTAAATAGAAAATTAATATTATATAAAAAGTACAGGTCCGAAAATGAGTACAATAATTTAATGTGGCAATCATTTTGATTCGATAATTGATGTTTTACACTTCAATAACGCGTAAAATAATTTACGAGATATTTATAATTATATTTGTAATTAATTTCCTCAGTAAATGATTTCTGAAGTGCTTTGAGTAATGAAGAAAACATTGAAACAAGTGCATGTCGAGTCGCGAAGGGATTATTTCGAAGAAGATTAGTCCACAATTATAGTAAGTTTACTAATGTAAGAATCCGGATTAAAGTTTGCACATTTCTTGAACAGATTTCTTTGTTCGTAAGAAATACGAATAGGTATAACATCGCATAATAACTACGTCGTATTATTCCCTTAACTGCAAGCCATTTTCTATTTACTTTTTGTTTGTAACTCAAAGCACTTCAGAAATCATTTACTGAGGAAATTAATTACAAATATAATTATAAATATCTCGTAAATTATTTTACGCGTTATCGAAGTGTAAAATATCAATTATCGAATCAAAATGATCGCCACATTAAATTATTGGGCTCATTTTCGGATCTGTACTTTTTATATAATATTAATTATACTTTACACTTGCAATACGAGTTTAATTTGGCTGGAAGAAAGTTGTGTGTAAATTTTTATGTGAATTTTTGAGGAATTATTTTAGTGAAAAAAAATGTCTGTTAAAAATCGAATAATTGCCTATATCTTAGCTCTATATATACATACATGTGCGCTTTTGTATATGAAGATTATGCACATTGCTCGTGAATTCAATACCCACATTTTAAAGTTTTTTCCTCTTCTTGCCACTTGCTCATTGCGTTTAATACCAAATAAACCTTTTCCCGCTTAATTAGCCGACGGATATTAACCGAGCCAAAGTCTTTTTATGCTCGCGATAATTTTACGCGCCGATCCGGCTGCGGGTGTAAAAAGGCAGCGCGACGGTCAGATTCATCCAATAACAATCGCGCGATCATGTCATATAAAACTCTTTCATATAAAACTCTTTCAATTTAATTTCTCAGAAGGCTCGTTAAATTTTAGCAAAAACGATTGGCGAACCTATATAGACTGTGTCACACAAATGTATTTCAAATTTAGAATTGTCTCGCGTCGACTTAACACACGACACAAATTTATGTCTTCAGTAGTCTACATTTTAGAAATAACATTATAATTATCATACAGGCGTTAATTCAGGATTAATATTAAATTTGCATATTTGAGAAGAGATCATTATCTTTGTACGTATAACAATAACAATCTATTGTTGTATTTATTATATTAGTATACGTTAAAATATATTAGAGTTTATGGTAAAGAATTTAATGTGCGTTGTCGAGTTACGATAACTTGATATACTATTTTGGCAGCAGTAAGTTTATCGCGTTGGAAGGGAATTTTATTTAGATCAAGCACGCACTTTGGGTATCAATGCGTGCGAATTTCGTTCAAGTTTCCATATGGGGATCCTTAAGCGCATCGCGTCGGTCCATTTTTCGGGCTCGACGAAACGGTAATGCCGAAGATTATATATTAAAGGAGATTGCTGCCGCCGCGCCGCCTTCTCCGATCGTAAAGTGCATAAAGGTTCGAGAGTGTGTTATTATGATTTCCGAACTTCTCTTCTTGGCAGCCGAAAGATTTCTCGACACTCGGATACTTCCGTAACCACAGCAACAATTCCATTAAATAATATTCTTATTTTAACGAGATTAATTGGCTTCTTGACATGTGTACTACCAAACTTCAATAGTATTAAAATGAATTTTACAATAATTATCAGGATTAAATTACAAGCGTTATTACGTTGAAAATTATAATAATAATGCATTTTGCAAATATAAAATTATGTTGAACGAAAAATAGATAATTTTTTTATTCAAACCAAACAATAACAGTCTTTTTGTCAAGTAAACAACTGCTCTATGTTACGTAATATTAAATTAGATGCAAATCAATTAAACTTGTAATATTTATTATTGTATTATTACGAAGGAACGTATGCATTCGCACGGTACATAGCCGCGATAGATGCAGGTGGTTCTTTTGCAGTACCACCTGTGCAGTACGTATTCGTACATATTTTTCCGTTGCGGTCCCGCAGAAAGTGCCTTTAAACGAACACTATAAGTCTCATCGGCAACAATTCGTATTTTATAGTTGTAACATTCGATGGCTGCCTTCTGCGAGTATAACGTCACTCTCACGAAAGTCAAACAAGACAGATTATCTTACATTTAAATAGGACACGTAAGTCCGTTTGGTTCATTGAGAATTATTACTGTCCATCAATTAACGAAATATTGTAGAATATAATTAAATATTTCTATTAAATCATTGCATACGATTGAAAGCTCATGGTACACTTCGTGCAAGTTTTACGTGATATTTTGTAACGTATGCATCGTTGCGTATGAAGAAACGTATAGCAAAATGTATGCGGTCTGCTGTAGAAACGTGATATGAGTGACGCGCGTTGGTAATCTGGCACACTCGGTGAAAAGCAGACTAATTTCCTTCATCGGGTGCCCCGCGATGACACAAGCACGGGCCATCTGCCTTTGCTTACGTCACTACTAAATGCGCCGATTATTACAGAGAGGAAAGCGAGGTTCCCAATTATCCCGGATCGAGTCCGAGACACTTTTTCGGCACCGTTCTTTCAAAACGGAACTTGCGGCGAGTCTTGCTTGCGGGACCACCTGGATCAAAGATCGGAAGACCCCGATCGTTTTTAAAGCCATTACCGTTTAATCAATCTATACTCTCAAAAGTGACAGAGTCACTGGTAAAAGATGTAGTTGAAGTTTGGATCGTTCTGAAAGCAAAAATAAAAAATTTGTTTTAATTAAAAGAAATTATAGAAAGAAATATATATACTTATATGTAAAACAATAAAATTAAAATACTGTTTTTTTTAACGTAATAAATCTTGGAGAATGTCTGCGCACTTGTACATTTTTTGGCACAAAACTCAGGAACAGTCGTTAGAAATTTTTTATTTACAGGTCGTTATTACATATATGCACGGATACTAAGGAGCTTAACCGAGCACTTTTGGGCCTCGACTATTAACAAACTATTTTATTCTTACAGTCAAGAATATTCGAGATTGTTTTTACACTTGTATATTTTACCATGCACAAATCACAGGAATCAGTGTTTTCGTGAAGATTTTATTTTGCTCTCTTTTTTATATTTTGTTATCTTTTGCTTATTGCTTTTACATTGGTTTTCTGTTATAATTTTATAGTTTTTTATATAAATAAATATATATATATTTTTTTTTAACTTTTTTTAAATTAAAGCAATTTAAAAAAAATTTTTTTTTATAAACGCTTTAAACTTTATCTGTATTTATTTTTATCAAAATTCCACATTCTTATAATTCTATTTCAGGCAAATTCACCTTCACCAGTTCTATAGCATTTTACCTTGTAAGTTTACGCTACGTTTCCTACCTTTTTCAATGTTCGCTATAACATCTTGCATGCACATTTTTCTTAATTCTCTTACTGTGAAAACGTGGTAAGACGATAGAGTGTATACGAATATATACCTATATTTAATAAATATAATACTGTACGGGCAATGAAAATACCCTGATATACGCAGTCTTAGGGCCAGCGCACGAACATTGTCGTAGCGTCTTACGCTTTACGTGAGAATCTTGCGTTACGCGACACGCAAGTCAATCTTACGGCAACGCACAAAGAAGAACGTAACGTAATTAGTCTTATGTTACGTACGTTACGTTACGTTCTTCTTTGAGCGTTGCCATAAGATTGGCTTGCGTGTCGCGTAAGTGCTGGTCTACAACCTTGCTTTAAAGGATATTTAAGCTGTAAGCCGTAAGAAATTGACCAATCACAATGGAATTTGAGGAGAATATTCGACTGTGATTGATCAATTTCTTACGGCTTAGAGCTTAAATACCCTTTAAAGCAAGGTTGTAGACCAGCACTAACGCAAGATTCTCATATAAGGCGTAAAACGCTACGGCAATGTTCGTGCGCTGGCTCTTAGCTAGCTGCGCTCTGACAATGAGTAAGAATAATCGAAACGAAACGGTACTCGCTCCGAGCGAGGCGCGCTCAGATAGTCGCGGTCACAGTCAATAGCAGTATTAGTTTGTCGGTTAAAAACAGTTCTTTTTGTTTAACAGTTGTACAACCCGTACGGTTTCGTTTCGTTCATTACTATATTATTATCTTACTCAGAGCGCAGCTATAGCGTAAGACTGCGTATATTACTGTATTCTCATTTACTCTATCGCCTTACTATATCCCCAAAGTAAGAGAAAAAAATGCATATGCGAGATGCTACAGCAAATAATGAAAAAAGTAAGAAACGCAGCGTGAGCCTGCAAAGCATAGAAATATAAGAATGTATAGAATTTCGATGAAAATGAGCTCCTCCCTCTCCCTCTATCTCTTTATCAAGCTTCTCCTCTCTCTCAAAAACATCAATAAAAAAAGACTTCTATTGTTTACAATTACCATTTGTTTATTAGAAAATATTTGCTGTAAAACGAATTTCCTGTAGAAAAACTGCATTTTCACTTTCCCTAAAATTCGAAGAACTTTATATATTCGAATTTAGCAGGCTCAAAAATTTAAAGATGAATCAATTTCATACATTTCTTTTACAGGTAAATTTTGGTCCTATTTCAGCATTTTTTTCGTAAGAAGAATATGATAGAGTGAATAATAGTGTTGTTTCAACAAGTAACATATTTCATAATTTAAAAATGTTAAAACTATTTTTTATAAAAAAGTATTGAAATCAGAAAATGGTTCAAGCATGATGGAAGAAAACAAAGTGTGCTCGTTATAGGGATGCACAGCAAGAGCACATCTGTTTTCCTCTCACCATGGTTTCAAGTAAAAAGAGAAAATATGATAAACATTAAAAAAAATACTTTTTTAAACTCACCAAGATAATAAAAGATTTAAAGGTACATAATATTTAATTAAAACTACAAAATATTTAATAATAAAAAATTGGCGCTTCTATATAGATTAAATATACGGCCGAAATAAATGAATAAATATGATGAGGGTGCACGATACGTGTGTGTGTCATGTTCAAATCTAAATTAAAAATATCCGTTTTATCTTATTATATTACGAGATCTAGCAGCACCAGGTTTATTGTATAAAGCATTTTTTATTTCAAGATAAATATTATATATACTTAAATATCTTCTATTATCCTATATATATACTGATAGGCTCGAATAATAAACGCTAAACTAAAGTAGGAAATATATCTCGTGAAATAATTTTCGTCATAATCTTATTTTAATACCTTTATATGCACAGAATAACTAAAGGACCCAAAATTACATTTTAAAAATTATAATTAATACTTAAAAAATACTAATTATACATTAATATCATTCAAAAGTTTGTTATTTTTCGCTACTCTACAACATATCCAAAACTTATCAAAATCGATGAGGAACAGTTCCAAACGTTCCCTTGTATAAGAACGATATTAATTCGTATTGGCATTTCTCTTTAAATAACTATCAAGTATGATTTTTGTAAATTAAAGTATCATACGATACGATCTCACGTCTTTCCTCCGCACTTATAAAATCATGAATTCCGATGAATTCATTAACGATGAATTCATTAAAAGACCATCGACACTTCGACATTATTAATATTCTGTTGCCGTTTTCTATATGCATTCGTACATTGTGCATACGTTGAATGCACTCGTTGAATGTGCACGTATGATAAGAATTAATCGAGTTGGTTGCATTCTACGTTTATTGAAAATCTCTGACGTTTTAAAAGTATTTAAATATCGGTTAATATGCACCTGCCTTAATGAAGCGCCATGTATTTCTTTTTTACTCAATATTATCGTGCCGTGGCCTCGTCACACGTATGTACACGAAGCCCATAGCAACGACGTGGATGTGGGTTCATTATTTGCATAAGAACCGGAACACGTCGTCGTCGGTCGAATGGACCTGGATTACAAATAGGTTTCCGCGTTTCGATTGTCGTCGCGGTGTCTCGCGTTTACTCCCTTGTAAGGATTTGATGCGATTTGTCAAAGAGCACGTAAACGAGAGAGTCGTTGCGCCATCCGATCGCATGTACATTCCGGCCGCGACCGAACAGAAATTTTCATCTCCTTTCAGACGTAATCCTCGATCTAATCGCACGGAGCTCGTTCTCCGCAGCTGTATCAACTGCTGGAACAAAGCCGTCCAAATTAAACTTCCCGCGATGCCGCACAATCCACACGCTTCCTAATGCTAATGTATATACAGAAATTTATCTTCGAGCAGTTCCCTTGTAGATGTGATAGGGAAGCACAGACAGATCCGTGCATACAGAAGCGGGCATTTAGTATTATCGGGACGGGACAGGAATACGACAGGATTGAATTAATGTTCCATTGGGATTGGTAAATAAAGATATGTAACGTAAACGAGGTGTATGGATCACTCTGATCGGCGATTATGTAAATTCTCTTTCATATCACTTTAACCTTCGTTGTTCTATGTGATTTTTTTTCCTAGTCAAACACCTTAATGTATACAATAAAAAAATTAAAGTTTCGTTCATTTATTTAAAAAAAAGTCACCAATCACGCATAACGTGAAATATATTTGAAATTAAAAATGTTGCCTTGATTTAAATATTAAATCAAAGACTATAATCTTCCTATCTTGCTTTTCTTCGACCTTGTATGGGCTGTGCAGCACAATTTCAATTTTAATTAATTGCATCCAGATATTTAATATAGAAAACTATAAAAATAAAAAAGACAATATTTAATCAAATCTTGTCTCTAGGAAGAAACTTATCGCAAATTCAGCAAGCAACTCATACATGAAATTCGTCAGTATTATTAGGAATCACCATGTATCACGCGGGTATCGTCATTTCGAAGCTGTATCTAAGAACTACGATAATACAGCGGAGTCGTTCCGTCGGTGTCAGCCTGGACAGTCTCTCTTCACCTGCGCAGCATATGGCGGCGGCAGAATACGCCAAACCGAGGGATGTTCAGGGATGCCTATCAGAGGGGTAGATAGGTTTTCGGCCGCTGGTGGGGGCGAACGAGCCGCGATGCTTCGACGCCGGTTAATTTGTTGTTCATCCACGTGACCCACTGCTTTCGGGGGGCATTGCGTTCGGTGCCTACTTCCGGTACTTGACCCTTCTAGAGGGGGTCACGCACCGTTGGTCCTCCACCTCTGGCCCCGTTCCTCTTCCACTTACGTGGTACTGCCGCTCGGACCTCTCGTTCCAACCACGGCGACGCTTCGATTCGCTGGAGCGTGCTAAACACCGCCCAAATCCCTGGGGTGATTCACCCTCTGCTAACGCGAACACGGGTGAATCTTCGGACGATCTGGACGGCTGTTATTGTGGCAATGCTGTCGATGATTGCTTCGGTTCCCAGAATAATCCGTACTTGCATTGACGCGATAATAACGATTTCCCCGATATTTCTATTGAAAAATTTATTGGTGTCTTACTTAGTATCGATATTACGTATGTACATATTTTTATTATATTGCCTTTTATTATTTTATTTCATGTGTTATTTAATTAAGATAGGTGAATTAGAGAGTTATTAAATCTATGCTTATTTTTGTGTAGACATAGATGAAACAATTATATTTTATCAAGAGAGAAAGGAGCACAAATCTTTCTGATCTACTGATTTTAATTATTTTTTAGTTATAAATTCAAATCGTAATATGAACGTGTAATCAAAAGCGAAAATACGAAGCGTTGTGATTTAAAGACAATTTATTATTTATTCTTTGGTTCTATTTTATCATTTTATATTACATACTATTATTATCTAGAAAATATTTAAGTGTCAAATGTCAAGTAAATAAATTATTAAAGATATGCCACAAACGAGAGGTAAAAGATGAGATAGAGACGGCGCTTTCGTAATAATGTGGTATACGTCTCATTACATATGCATTACATTTATTACAGTATCGCAAGAATTCCATCAAATAAGAATAAAAAATCGGTTTTGCTCATGCTCACGCGTTGAAGTCTCGCACATATTTAAAAACCGACTAACGTACAAGATAAATGAGCTACCGAGTTGGCATCACCTGCTTCTCTTAAGCCATTTTAATTTGTCACCACGCTGCCATCGTCGGAGAAGGTGAAGGGGTACCGGACGACTTTCTCTGTCTTTTTCCTCAACACGGTGGCATTACATTTCACCGTTATGTCTTTCCAAGGTTTCAATCGTTCGGTATACCGTTGAAAAATTAACGATAACGATTGACATGAGAAAGTTCTGATTAGAATGTGATTCTGATTACAAATAATTTCATTTTAACACACATATGGTATTTTCAAACGTTTGTTAACAAAAAATAAGTAGTTACATTTAATTTTAAATTTAACACAACTAAGGAAATAAACTCTATTTTTTTATATAAGAATAAAAAATGTAGGACAATTAAAAAATAAATTTGAAACACGTAGCGAAGTAATTTAAAAATTTAATATTTTTCTTAAATATTTGTAAAATTTACGTTTACTTGTAAAATATTATTTAGTACCTAGGTTTTTTTACACACACAAATACACGCACACAGTCAAGGATGCCATAGTATCAAAACGGCACATAATTTTGTTGCATCTGCTGAAAATATTACTAATGATTATTTATTGAGAGAAAGTGGATTTGATAGAGCTTAAGCTGATAATGTTAAATAGATGACTTGTATTGCATAATTTTATGTTAATTAACGTGTTGCGCTAGGCATAAAATTCTATTAATTCTATCTATATTTATTATATTCTATTAATTTATTTATTGATTTATTAATTGTATATTAGTAATATACAATTACGTTATAGGTAATTCTATAGCGTCGCAAACACACATGTACACTATTTCCGCAATATTAATATTTCCATATTTTAATTACAATATATAAGTTGAAATATATATTCGCTATAACTTTTAAAATTCCGTTTATCGGCGTCAATCACTGTCATGCCGTCGCTATTTATATCTCAATGGAGAACGGTCCGTTTCTAAGTTCGCTGTGTAGGAGCACTAGGAGCCTCCTTTTATTCTCCACGCGGATCCAATTAATGTGCCACATGACGTTTCCGACGAACGGAAATCGGCGGCCGGTGGATCGAGGGTAGAAAAAAATAGTCGAAAAGAAGAAGCACTCGCTCGGACATCAGCGGCCAGCAGGAGGGTCAAAGTTAATTGCTAATCACTAAATCCACCCCTACGGGAGCGGTGTCGATCGCCAGCGTCTGTTGTTCCCTGCGATTTTTCGAATCCGAGATGCTCCCGAGAGTGACTCATGTTTAAATAACGGAAAAATAACGGAAAAACATTCTACAACGCGCGCGTGCAGGATATAATTTTCTTTAAAAAATCGTATTTTTATAGATATATTTATATGATGAGTTTGATAGCTACTAGAATTATTCCAAAAAATTTTTTAGGAAAAGATCGCATAGCAATAAATTAGCACGGAGTGTTTGTCTCTCGAATAGCTTACGTAAAATACACATCACGCGTGCCATGTGGCTAACGGAATTTCACACCTCGAGGGGCTAGACTCGATTTTCCGGGGATTAATTGGGGAGAACCACATAAAGTTAAACGTTTCCGGTACGATGATTCTCCGTCTAACGGTCATTGAACGGTTTTCGAACTGTCTATCTCGTGACGTCAGTCTTACTAAAAGTCATTTGGACCCAATCAATAAAGATAAAAAGAAAAGTAAAAATGTAATAGTATAATAATGAAAAATGCTGCTGCTTGAACAGGCTCTTCTCTAAATGAATTAGTAAATAATTAATTAATATATATAATGATGTATTATAATCATGGAAGACCCGGGAGAGAAAGGGGATACGTTTGGCACTTAGGAATGATCGGGGACACAGATCGTATTTCATGATTGACATAAAAAAGAGTGTGAGTATCTTCGTTGTTATGAGTCCCCATGTACGCGACCCACAGCAAATATACCGAATGGTATTATAAAACATCGGAGGAAACACGTGACCGGTTATACGGGGTTAGATGTACGATTTTAAAACCGATATATACGGGACAGATGCTCGGTCGTGGAACATCAATTTTATATCTTTCCCCTTTCGTTTCAGCCGGCTTGCGTCGAACACGTTCCGCTTAAAATCACTGCGTTATTTATAATTGTGGAATTTAAATTCTTATATATCCTAGTCACTTTAGAACATATTTTTACCAAGAAAGAAAAAAGAGAGTTCTTAATTATCCAACATTCGTCGTAAAGAAAAAGACTCGAGACGGCGCGTTAATAAGATGCAGGGAAAGAAGATTAACAAGATAAGCCCATATGGCTGAATCGTGTTCCCCGAAGATCAACGTGGATCAACGGCCGCGATCCGAATGTCCAGCAGCTACCTTCACGGGATAAGGAGAAGACGATCATCTCGTTCTGCCGGAAACTCGCGGGACCTTTTCGCTGACAAGTAGCTCTTCCTCCTTCCAACGCGTCGATGTTCCTCATCCCCCTTTCTCTCTACCTCCTCCACCTAAAAAAGGTAGCTCCCTGGCCCCCGAATCACACACGACGAGCGAGGCGGCGGCCGATGAGCCCTCGCAACTGTCCCCTGGAGTCAGCACGCGTCGCCACGTGGCTCAGGTAAAAAAAAAAGGAGAAAAAAAAAGAGAGGGAAAGAAATGGAAGAAGGGAAGCTAAAAGCTATCCTCGGACTCGCTCGTGCGTAGACTCGTGCGTGTGCACGTATATGTGTTTATCAACGTCCTCCGTTCCGTTCCACGGAACGAGCAGCGACGCCTTTGATGTTCGACGCGCGTCGTTCCATGACGCGAATAGGAATGCGATCTCACGAACTCATTTCGTGAGATTACCTACGATGATCCGCTTCCAATATATGTACTTAAGTATCTCTATGAGAACGGGCAGACGTTTCATCCAGTTGTAATTACCTAATACATCTGCGTTACAGATTTTATTTATCTGCTTTGATTACTTTTTGACCAAGCCACCGTAAAAATATATATATAATTAGTTTCAAGTAATACAAGGAATAATAAAATAATATAAAAATTAAAATTAAATAAAAGATGCAACTTTTGATTGCGTCATAAGAATTCTGCTACGTGTATTTATCTAATTTCTAATTAACAAAAGAGCTAAGAGAGAGATAAGAGTGTCAATTGGATCTTATTCTGTCAGGGAGTACATACGCGCGTAATTGACAGCCGAAGAAGCGATGGTTTCTATGTGGAACGATACGATACCGATCTTTTCATTTATAAATATTCATTACGTTCTGCCGTTAACGTGCATGATTGCCGCGGTGTCGTGTCGGGCGAGGATAAAAGCCTGAACAGCTGATTTTTCGAAAATGAGGTCACAGGCTTTTTATATTCTCATAATACGACCGGGCACTTTGATGTAGTATTCTAAGCAACTTGATCTTTTGAATTTAAGTAGATTTTTCATGACGGACAAAAGTTAAATCTCTAATAACCGACGACGGTTTATGGTGGCAACTGCAAACGTAAACTGGAGTTTAGTATAATATATTCTATCTGTCGTAGACGCGCAATGGAGATACATTGGAGATCGCTGCAAACCTTAATCACTACGCTCGACAGGTATGATATTTAAAACAATAAAAGCGCCGTGGTCTCCTGTAATATCGGCGCGGTATTACAGTAAGCATATGGTGTCCCTGCGCGAAGCCTGGGCGCAACGTCTTCGATGCAACGGTGCAACAGATGGTGCAGGGGGCGAATGGCTCGTGCTGTACCCCGCCATTTCCCTCCACCGTCGCACCTCCGTCCTCCTCACTTCATTCTCCCTATCTCTTTTCCTCTCGTCCTCCTTCGCGCTCCTCCTTCGCCCTTCTCTCGTCTTTTTTACCTGCTTTATTTGCACCGTCTCTAAAACGGTCGAGTCCACGCGGCACGTAAGTAGCGGTGGGAGGAGGGAGAAGAAAGAGGAGGAAGGGTGGTAAGGCGAAGAAGAAATAAAAATGCGGGCAACCGTCGCGGTACCTCGTGCCGCGCGCATCACTTTACCGCGTGTGCCGGTTTGCGGTCGTGCGTGCAGCAAGATTTTGCAAGAAACATCGTTTCTCTGTCCTTTCTATTCCCTCCTCCCGTACCTCCCTTCTTCACCCCCTTTATCGTCGCGTATTTCTTTATCTGATGCCTTTCATCGTTTCCGAATGATTAGCTTTCGTACGCTTTTTCGAGGAAACCGAGACCATCTGCCAGCGAGCTTGCGGCTCACGCATCGATGATATTTGTCATCCGCTGTAACTTTGCGCGCATGCACACTTTACATTTCTAAAGTGTTTTAATAATTTAACTCTTTAACTCTCTAAACAATTTCTAGCCTTATTTAATTTATTAAAAACTGATAACAATATCCGAATAACAGAAAATAAATAGCGAAATAAATAAAGAATATATATATTGAATGTAATGGAGACACTGATGATGCTACAATTAAACTTCTTTTTTTCCAAGAGCAGTAGACATGGTGAAAAATATCATATTGTTGAATAACTTATCAAATCCAAGTTCCATTTTATCGGTCTTACATTTGTTTTTCAATTGAACTTTCTGCAATTCACTGGTAAAAGTGCTCGAAAAAAAAAAATCGAACTTCCTTTCGAACAGGCAGGCATGTGTGATTGAGCAACAAGCAACCCTCTTCCGTGACGAGAGGACTCTCTTACCCCACCTTCCAATTTCGCGGACAATATTGGCGGATAATAACCCTTCCTGTTCGTTACCTTTCTACGCCTTCCTATTGCATGCGAGGCAATAATTATCATACATTGTTGCAATTCGACGTATTACAATGTAAGACCACCTGTCGCGCCCAATGCGGTTTCTCGTCGATCGGTCGGTTCCTTTCACGCGGTATTGTATCAGTTCTCTTTCCTGCCACCGTCCGTAGTTCGGATAACTGGGTTCCTCTAATATATCTTTCCATATCAACGCCTGTTCGAGCCGCCGCGCCGGTCGCGCCGGTTGTTGCTCAAGCACGCGCGACATATGCTCCGTACGAAAATTTGCTCGACCATTGAATGGATTAGTCGCGAGTTAATCGTATCTCAAGTGGTCGCGATGACAATGTTTAAGGTTTGAAATTACGTAACTCGTCACGTGAAAAAGAACTCGCCAAAATGTTCCGTCGATCCAAAGATCTTCTTTCAATTTTTAGTGAATGGAATTTTTTCAAGTCGTATTATTTTGTATATACGAGTAATGTTTCGTTATTAACTCAGCTTGCCACATTCCGGTCCAGTGGACCGCTGAACGTTTTTCGGTTTTCTAGTTTTTTTACATTATTTGTGTTTAAAGAAATAAGTTTTTAAAATAATTCTTTAACAAATCCAAATACTTATAACAATCTATGCTTGATGTGAAATCATACTAAAAGTTTGTATTTTACAAAACCTGTACTCATATATCTTATTACTTTGTACTATCTGTAGTTAAACTGGTTATTTCTTTGTGAAAATTACTTCAATTTAAATGACTAAATTAATATACTTTTTGGAACGAATCATGGCATACTATTTTTTTTAATATTTTAATACTTAAATAAATACTTAAATATTTTTTTAAATATAAATAAAAGTATCCGCTACAACGAACAAACATTACTTTTTCTTACATTTGTGAAACCATTTGAGAATTTTTTTTTCGAAAACACTGTTTTTCTCCATTTCCTCACAATCTTTTTCTTCTAATAAATTCAGTTTAAACTCAAATCACTTCCTTGACCTAATATTATCATAAACATCTTATTCAGACTCTATATTTCCAATTTCTCTACATTACAAGCTTAAAATATTAAAATATTAATTAGAATAAAAATGACAATGCGACAAAGTCGAGCGGACCGAAGTGTGTCGAATTAAGGACTCGAAAATAAGTATGGCTAGCTAGGGTTAATATTAGTAAAGATATTTTATTTTCTAATAGCTGTTCGCCTGGTTCGCCACAGATCAGTACCTCGTACATTGATCGATCGAGCAATGTTGATTCGGTCTCACGGAAAGACTTATCGTGACATCACAAAGAGAATCTAGACGATGAAAATTTCACACGATCGAAGGCGCGCGTCTCTCTCTCTAGTCTCTCATCGAGAACTTTGAGCGTGTTACGCTTGATTATTGTTCCCGTGGTGAATTAGCGGCAGTCCTTAATGCGGGTAGTCCGACGACATTTCTTTTCCGCCTCGATATCGTTTCCAGGAATGGTTCTCACGCACGATCGACCGTATACGAATGTGATATACGTAAGGCGGCGAATTAAAATGAGGAAAAAAAAACAAGGAGGCAGCGAGAGAAAAGGGGGAGTAGCCCCACGAAGGGTACACCTGCGGAGCCTCACATGTAATTAAATAGATCGTTGTCGTTGAATACTCTCTGATACTCGCCGCTTTGTACTACGTCACTTGTGCGGAGTACCAGCGTACTCCGGTACGTATGCAGACTGTCCAATGGGGCGGACGATGGCGCCGATAGTAGTCGGCGTCGTTTCCTGTTCTCAAACGTCGCCGTTTTCCTTCCTTCCTCCCGGCTTCAATAATTTATTCTCTCGTCCGTCGTGGCGTTTGTCGAAACAGCCTTGGAATTAAGCCACTACTTATTGTTTGTGACGTATGAAAAATAAACGTCCGAACGTTGCGATCGTAGATTGGTCCGATCACACTTCTGAAATAAGAAAAAATAATAATAAGGCGTAAAATTGTACATAAATTCGCGAATAATATAATTAGGCAAGATCGTATTCTGATTGTTTATAACGGAGATTTCTTTAATTAAAAAAAAAAAAGTTTTTTTTATTAATATTGCAAATATTGCATGATAGCCTTTGTCCGTTTTAGTAAGAAAATATAGAATTGTAAACTCTCAGTAGGTATCTTTCGCAGAGCGATTTACATTGAGCACAAATACACCGTTGTGTTGTCGTTTCAAGCACGTGCTGTTTTCCTTCCGCGAGGAGTTAACCGCCCGAGTATTAATCATCAAGTACACCAAACTGTCCACGCAAACGTGTCACCTGAGGCTTACAAGTAATGTCGCACGGAAAGTACGTTACGATTCTTCTTCCCGCATCCGTTCGTGTTACAGGTGTTACAGGTTCATCCCCTTCATACCTTCGCGAGCAACGTCTTAGGCGCGTTAGGGAAATAAGACGAATACTTGGGCAGGAAATTCTCATCGCGCACGTGCTTTGGAAAGAAGTCATCACCCCTAGCCGTTTAGGCAAGCTAGCCAAGCACCTGCGACTTGGACTTGGCGAGTAGACGTGAGAGCGTCTAGGAGTTTCCGGTTTCAAGGATCATCGGCCCGCACAAGAGTCCTAACGAGCACTTAACGACGTATCAATCGTTTTCATCGATTCCCGGGGCATATCTCAGCCACGATCGTATTAGAACTTTTAAATTACGTACTCCCTGTCCCTGTAGGCAGTTGACTGATGAGTCAAAGCGTAACATGGAGGAAGCGGCTGTACGATTAATTTATATATATGCTATCACAAATTTTACTGCCACAATCATCAACTGATAATGCACTC
>NW_020210906.1:69831-78838 GCF_003070985.1 Temnothorax curvispinosus | reverse complement strand
GATATACATATAAAGATACAGCAAAAGAATAAACGACATATTATATTGTTAAAATCGGAATGCAATGGAATTACATTGGATTCGATTTCCATCATTGAATACACTAATACATCAAACAAAATAACACAAGTGCATAATCGTGTCTTGCATCACAATGTAAGGGTAATTAAAAAGGGTTTGCTAAAATGATGATGAGGATATTGAGAGCGTTTCATGTATCATGTCCGGTCTCTAACTGGGACGACGAGATATCAACAGGTGCTCCCGAAATCGCTCTCTCGCGAGAGCATTCATATCGAGCCCGCTCAGTTACAATTACTCACTCTCCTGCGCTCCATTTCGCTCGGAGGGCTCGGAGGCACGGACCACGCGAGCCGATAAAACTTACGACTATACTCAGGTCTGACTCTTCGATCGGCGAAATAACGTTTTCGGGTCAGTGAAGACGCGTTGATAACATCTTCAATAATGCTCTCTTAATTCGAAACTGTCATTCTCGTGATATAGTACAATGCAACCGATCGGACTTGCAAAATGCGTTTTCAAAGAAGAAATGAATTCGAGAAACCTCTCCGGGTTCCAAAGTGGGAACTTTACAATCGCGCGGTGGATCATTATGCAAGCGGAGATACGGATCGTGCCTCTTTTGCATTTTGTTATCTTTTATAGTACTTTTTATCGGTTTAGAATAAAAATAAATAAAACAAAATATTCAGCAAGTGCTCGTCTATTTAAACGGTGCAAGGACGACAAATTTTAAAATGCTTTCTAAATAAAAAAATCTAATATTTAAATAAAACCAAAACAAAAAATGTTATGAATATTTCGTTATATTTGCGATCTACTTCCGTACGTTTTATTACCATACAATATTGATATTCCTCGCATTTTGATCAAACGCAGATCGATATTTGTCCTCGTCGAACGTGGTAAAAAATTATCCTCCATCGCTACAGCATAATTAATTGAAACGTAGAAATTGATGGTATAATTTCTACCGTTCCATCGAACACCGTGGTTCAACAATAATTTAACCGGAGCGAAATCAACGACATCCGTTATCGGGCGAGTTTCGCTCGTCGTTCCAGCGATTTGTTACGGTCGCAATCGCATGGTCTGCGTGCCGGTCGCGCGGCGTGGCGCAGCGTGTCACGAAGGGGAAAAATTATTATTAACCACCTCTTGGGTGGACACTTTCTCACCCGAAAATCGAAAGCAACCGAATCGGGCGCGGTTACAGCTTGCGTGTAATAACAGCTTTATGCGGACCCGGGCTAAATAATGCCTCCACGTTCGTCGATTCCTCTGATTCCGATTGCTCCCGGCGATCTTTTCTGGCGGTCCTCTCCCTACTTCTCCATCCCCCTCGCGCCTTTCCGACTTACTTTCTTTCGGACCAAATATCTCATGTGATCGTCATACGATTGAGCCCCGGCCCACCAATGGCATCCGGTAATAATCGCTACGGCACGAGGGTAGTTACGCCGCCGGCCGGTCGAATGTACATAATTCCCGCATTCAAGGACGAGAGAGAAATTTGAGGAAATCCTAATTGCGCTAATACCCTCGAATTACAATTTGCGCAAGGTGTCGATCGCAGAGATACCGCGGATAATTTCGCGTGTAACGAGCATTTTGCGCTCGCATTATATCACATTGCTCCCGACTTACTCGTCTGAAACGCGTCGGGCGCGTTTGCGCGTTTTTCGAAAGATAATGAAGTAAACGTCTCGAAACTTTCTGCAGATAATTATTTCAAGGGAGAGAGGCACGCGATTCTCGTCAAATCGGCCGCATTTTTGGCGTCGAAACGCCGCGGGTTACGAATGCCGCGTTCCACAAATTCGATTGTTGCGCTGTGTGTCGTTGAACTATTTACAAAAATATGTATATCGGAATACACCGTTTAGAACTGTTCACCGTGCGATTAATATTCGTTTAACGGACACTGACGAAACATTTAATTGCGCCGAGGTATTCCGGGAACCGGCGACGTAAAAGACTCGCGATTCCGATCGGGTCGGCGCTAAAGTATGTCCAAAAGCGACTCGAAAGCCGAATCGAGCCAATCGAGCAACCGAAATATCTGATTTGCGGCTTGAACCTTCGCGGCTTCTTCTTCTTCTTCTTCTTTTTCTCCCCCTTTCCTCTCATGCATTCGGCGAGGCACGCACTTGCAGCTGTAACGCCATTTACGGCTCCTCCGCTGCAGCACGTGGTACGTTTTTTTACAAGGTACGACAACGTCGTGTCCACTTTTGACGAACAACGCCGATTATTCGGCCGGTTTATACCTCCTTCCCTCCCTTACTTTTTTATGTTAACGACGTATAAACAAGCCGGCCTTTTTGCATTGTGTCCGACCCTGTAGGCACCGCGAAGATTATACCCGTTCGCGTAATGTTAGTTAAAAAAAATAAAACATCGGCCGTCGAGAATTACGGTCGCTGATTCTTTGCGAAATTTTCATCTTGATTTCTTACACGAGCGATTGTCAAGTCTGGCAATGAAAAATCGGAATATCTTCATATTTTATGATTTTCTCCAAAACTCAATACTTTTGTAACTTGTAAAGTGTGATTAACCCAACAACGCATAATTTTTCGGCGGAAATTAAAAATGTATCGATAGGACACCAACAAATGCATAATTTCTATACATTTGCCTTTGTCTCTTTACGTCTTTGGCATTACATCATCGTTTCTCTATATCTTTGTTCTTATATCTTTCATTTAGTTAACGACAACGCCACCTTTCGCGGCATCCCGACAAACGAGATTCGCATACGGGCTGCGCGCGGTAATTTACGAGCGGATTACGCGAGTGCGAGACGAATAAAAAAAATCCGTAACGTTTTCACTACCGTTACGCCAACCGAATTAAAGCGCGACGCGCGCTGCACGCAACCGGAAGCGTCCCCGAGCAGCAGCAGTTCGCGCGGAGCGGTTCGCTCCGGGACGCGCGGGGACAATCGGGCGCGATCGCGAGGCACGAAGAAGCCGAGAAGCGGTCGATATTCGATCATGTCTCTTTTACGACAAAGCGTAAGTCAGCTGCGGCCTTCGACTTCCGCGAGGACGACTCTTAATTAGACACGGCGCTGCTCCTGAACGTAAGCCAGGGAGCGGCAGCGCGTTAACCGCGCGAAGAGATATACCGGCCGCACCACGCTCGCGTGTGTACTCGCGTGTATACCGGTTTAATTAATAAGGAGAAGGCTGGTCGCGCGCGAACCGAGAGACAGCTGCCGTCGCGGAGGCACGAGTGCCGCCCACTTCGATTCGTCTTGTTCCCTCGCTCGCCCGGTTTCCGAAGACGTTCGAGAAACACGTGCCGTACCGGTACCGACCGCCACGCGGATCCATTTACTCACCGACTGACGAGTGGTGATGTTAACAACATTCTAAATTGTCTTCGCTGCGCGATCGCCGCAGTGAAAAAGATTCACAGATTAAGAATAACGGTCGTTTCAGCAATTAAATCTTTAGATAAAAGATTTTAAATTGAGGGGAAATTTATCATTGTTATGTAAAAAGAATGTATATTGCATATTTATATACACTGTTATACTCAACTTAAATCACTTTTAATCATTCTTATAGATCGTCATTGCTCCTATTCAATATATCGTTAATTTAACTATAAATAATGTTAATTTAATTTAAAAATATAATGAACCAATGATGTTAAAATAATACTCCGTTGTGTTAAAATAATAAATTGTGTTAAAATAATTTTCGACATATATAGTAATTAAAAATAACAAAATGTTATTTGACTCAAAGTATTGGTTTAAATTTATCATTATCATTTAATATATTCAACAATGTATATTTATTATTAAATTTCCTTCTGTATTATTATATTTTGTGTATTATATATAAATAATAAGTATAATAAGTAATAGATTTTTTTAAAAAACAAAATATTCTGTATTGTAATACCTTCAAAATTTTATTGTGCCGTCTTAGATATCTCATGTGTATTCTTTGCAGTTTATAAGTGTAAGTTTCTTTTAAGTTAATAGTTGATTAATAATGATATTAATTACATATTTAACATACAAACGTATACAATATCTTCCTATAAGATCGTAAATAATGTTAATTATGTGTATTCGTATACTCGCATCTTCGAGGACATAAATACATAATCACGCAGCATGTTAAGTGCGGTTTCTCACAAAAATCTCTCTGATAAAGTGTACCAGACGAACAGGCGTTATTCAGCCGTCAATCACGCGAATCTATCTTTACGGGTCTCCCGAATCTCCTCGTAAGTATCCTTCTTCGTGAGACCATTAAGGTAGGCGAGATTACTATCGTGCGCAACGGCACGGGTGTGTTACCGCGTGCGCCACTTGTTGCACGCGTACTTACGCACGCGCCACGCGCAGCAGCCGTTCGAATTTCTCTTTCGATACACGGACGCGGGCACGCTGTTTTTTAAATAAAGCAATAATATATCTATCGTACGTTCGTATGCGTATCGCGTACGCGCTGGGAATTTGCTCCGTTTTTCTCAGCCTATTTTATTCTTCGCCTCTGCTCATCTGCCTTTCTTTTTCTCCCGATTTAATCGTACCTGCTCTCGACTTTCGAGTGATTCGTATATAAAGCTTATAAGGGGTGAGAGAGATCTCGCGGTGTAATACTTCGCTTTAACTTTTCATTTGTCTCGTGAAAAAGTGCTGCCAAGCTTTTGTGTTACCGAACATTTATATATGGAATACGCCATTATAATATTTAAACGATTAACTTGACGCTTCCGTGATATTATTTTGGGTTGTAATGGAAAAAACAAAAGTAACATTATCTGCAGTTATAATCGGAGTTTGCAAAAGTTATTATTCCAAATCTTTTTATCATTCGACAACAGACACATATATCCACTCTATAGAATAAATTAAATAAATAAATACATCTGTACCAGAGAAAGAGAAAAAGAGAAAGAAAGTTTGATGCATCGTATAAATGTAATATCAGTTTCAACATGTGGTGCGATCACAGACCTATCGATAGCACGTCGAAGAGCAGGGAGATTTCAATGCTCCTATATACGACACATAATGCAGATAAACGAGTTTAATGCCGTTTCACAATCGCTTAGCCGCCTTGAGATACACCGGTAGTCGATGCTATCGCGGATACAGGTTGCGCAAAATTTCGTCGAATAATATTTTCTGGCCACGTGTGTGTCCCACCTCGCGCGGCTCGCGCTCGCAGATGCTGCGGTGGCACGCCGCTTATTCGCGCCGCGACCACGCGGCCACGGCGGGCGCGGCGCCGTAGCACATGCGGCGATTCGGCGAACGCCACTCGCTCTCCGCACGCGATTCCATAGCTCCGAGCAGATTTTCTCCTGGGCTGCTCTCCGTTCGCGCCTCGTGCAATCCACCGTGCCCTGCCCATTCCCGATCTCAAGTTTGCAATATTATTTGCACGTATTGTCGGGCGGCCCGAACGCGTCTCAAAAGAGCGTCTTGGAACTCGAAACACGGTTGCATACGTTGTTCTTGTAGCTGCGGGCTCGTTTTCTCTTTTGGAGGATCCCCCCGATGAAGGGGGAAAAAGATAGAAAAGAAAAAAAAGAAAGGGGGAAAAGAAAACCGTTTTTTCGAACGGAGTCATCGCGCGCCGTCGGCGTGCCCGGGCGACGCCGGGGCCCCTCGTAATGATACCGATGCGCGGCCGATAATTGTGATAATTTCATTATTATCCATCAGGTATAGCCGCCTTTATATTCGCGCGTCGCAACGATTTATCGCCTTTTTCGCCGCGCATCGACGCCACTCCGCAATTAGGCTAATGCCATTTACGTGCCCGGACTCGCGCGTGCCGCGTGAAACGCGTAATACGAGAAACATGTAAGAATGGTGAAGTACGTTGCAAAGTGCCGATGATATCGTGTCTCGGAAACGGTGCATTGCGCTTGATTGCTGCACCATCGTGAAAAAGATCGAGAATCGGCGATAAGTAATGATAATAACATCAGCAGAGTTGAAAAAAAAGCCTTTTTTTCTTTCCTCTAATGGTGAAATGCTAATTCGCACTT
Source organism: Temnothorax curvispinosus (assembly GCF_003070985.1). NCBI lineage: Eukaryota > Metazoa > Arthropoda > Insecta > Hymenoptera > Formicidae > Temnothorax > Temnothorax curvispinosus. Next base: position 72,784 of record NW_020210906.1, on the reverse strand, counting down.
AAGGGAAAAACGAGAAATGAGAGAGATTAGAAACCATTTAAAAAATTGTAGCGCCAACAGGCGGAGAATAAAGTGGCAAATAGCTATGACCTAGTTTTGCGAAATACAACAAATTGTGTAGAATCCACAACTTTGAAATAATCGTGTAATTTTTTGCAAAATATACATAAAACAAGAAAATATTAAATGAAAAAGTTATATATTCGTAAATACGTAAAATAATATATCTAAAAAATAATAATTAGCTAGTGTAAAGAGACACAAAGAATCAAACTCAAAGAATAAAAACGTATGTTAAGGGCCATGAAGCCTAATATATATTTTAGGCTTCGTGGCCTGTTAATAAATTTTTTATTCTTTGAGGTTGAATCTATATACATAGGCTGCGTTCGGGGAGCGCGCTATTAGCGCTATTGCATCGTTCTATCTTTATCGCTCATCAGGTGTAAAACAAGGATAGAATAAGCAAATAGTGCTGATAGCGCGCTCCCCGAACGCAGTCATAATCTTCTTATAAGAAATTCAACTTTTTTTTTCTTGATTAAACTATATTCAAGCAAGTTTTCTTTATTAACGCAATATAATCTCATTCAAGATTTCCACATTGAAACTAAAAATATTTTTAAACTAAGTATATCCTTTCTTTCTGTGTACACGAAGAGAATACCATAATTGAGTATAAATTACACAAGAAATATATTGGAATAAAGCGAAAGTGAAAATTATACGAAAGGCACAAACTTTACGAATAAGATGAAAGAAGATACAGATTATAGGATTGTAGAATTTATATTTTATCCTTATACTACTTATTGTTAGACGTCAAACATTACAGTCTTGTATACATAAATTTAGAAAGGGGAATATACACGTGGCATATAAATAGCAATAATCGCAAATATACCGTAAAGCCCGTATAAGTACTTTTCCGCGTAAAGCTCTTCTATATCTATCAAAACAAGGTGAAAGGCGGTAGGAAGTCCGTAAATGCGAGCGCAAAACTACGATCAAATTTACCATCTCCCCCGAGAATTTATGTCCGACACATATCACGTACGGACGTACTTTCGAACAGATCGCGTAAGAGTCATAAAATAGTTGCCGGAAGTGAAGCCGCCTCTCTGTGTAGTACTGGTGGACGGCATATTAACGTCGTGAAATTCATGCGCGGTGATGCGAGAGCGAGAAATCGTCAGATCGATGCGTCGAAAACGCGCCATTCGAGCATTAAATTTGCACGTTTATTGATATTGCGATCGCTCGTATAATCTTTACGTGCCGGGGCCGCGCTCGTAAATTAAGCGTTAATAAAATTATCGACGCCTTAATTGACGTGAGCGGTTCGCGCGAACGAGCGATTACGAGGAGTCGGGGAACCGTGGGGGCCGACGTTCCGTTAAATCGTGGACGACGTCCCGGCGACTCTTGAAGAAAATCACGCATATATGAGTACACGACGCACGCATTATCGTTAATATGATTTATGTCCAACGGTTCGTGCGCGCGCAAAACGCTCGGATCGAGGATCGATATCCGGTCCCGAGCGGGGCCCCGCAGGGCCCGCGTTTCCCGTTGCCTGCAGCAGCAGCAGCAGCAGCACGCGAGTCGAATCCCCCTTCCGTCGCGCAGTACGGTGAATCGGGTGTAACCGTGTAACGAGTACCTATCTCTTTCGCTGCCGCGACAGCTGCACGCATACGCGCATCGCGCGCCGTGAAAGTGTCGGACGTTTTTCGCGACACCACGCGAGAGAGGAGAAATCGGGAATCGTGCCGGTGCAAGAAGCGACGCGTGTGCACGTTGCTGTTGCTGCTCCTCCGGGGGTGTGGATGGAATTCATTAACGCCCGTTTAAGGCGCCTGTCGCGATGCGATACGGCACGATACGAGATACGCGATGTGACAAAACGCGCGACGCACCGGCCGGGCCGGGCCCGTGTCGCGCGTGCTAGCTTCGCACCCGGCTGCCGATTATTCGATTACGTAAAAGCACAAGGATATACACGCATGTTTTTACGTGTCGTGAAGCTACACGATAACCGGATAGCCATGGGACATGTGGCCCAAATAAATTTGCCGCGTTTTAGTTTATGAAATGAGATCTTAAAATAGATTTTGGCAAATCTCTTTTCATAATTCTTTAAGAAAAAAATATATTTCTATTAACTGAAATAATACAGCTTTTACAGATTAATAATTGAAATACAGCTGCAACTAACCTTTGTTCGTAAATAGTTTCTATCATTTTCGACAAAATTGCATTTTGTTCGATAATAGATTCTTCAGCATTACGCGGCTTTATGCATTTATTTGCAGGCGCAAATATTTGCGAATAATCGCCGATCCCGTTTGCGTTGTACACCTTCGCACGATCGCGGCTGTTCGGGGCTGGATACGCACGAAATTTTTACGAGTCCCACGCTTTCAGATACGATCTGTTGTTTTTCCGATTTCGTCGCTCAGTTTTATTACGATAGCGTCCGACTTTTACGTGTCAATTAGTAAGCATGCTCGTCACTGCCCATAAATATAGCACCTTGCCTCGGGCCAATTATTCAGGTTACGCGGGAATATTATTCGCGTAAGATTGCGCATATATACATACATATATACACGAAATTTTATCGATTCTGGACCGTGCGTGCGAGTTCGTTAAAGCCGGTGGGTTCGTTAGCTCCGATAATCGGCGGCCCACCTCGCTCTTTCCGCGCACGTTACAGTGAAATTTCTGCACCGCATACTGACCGCCGCGGGAAAGAACGTGCGATCTCGTTGGCCGGTTTCGCAAACCCGGCAAACCGGACCCCTATAACGTTTCCTTTATAGCGTATGTTCGCGGCCCGATATATTTAATGCGCAATTAACGGCAATGTCTTTATATCCGCCGGTCACATCTCCACGATAAGTGCGCGGTAATCGACAAAGAGGTGCTCTCGGGTGTCCGATGCTGATGG
>NW_020210906.1:0-69821 GCF_003070985.1 Temnothorax curvispinosus | reverse complement strand
GATGCAAAGTGCATGCACGTATAACGTAAAGTATAGTAATTTTGTACACTTGCGGATGATTAAAATATAAGGAAAGAAGCTACAAATTTTTCGCCCGACACACACACGCGTAGGATATTTCTTGAGAGAGCTAATAACGAGTTTTCGTTGCATTATCCGGGACGGTAACGAGAAGACGTTAAAACGAGTTAAGGAGAATGAATAATAAAGCGTGTAAAAGTAAGATACAAGTTCGAGATAGCCTAGTATAGCGTATACGTCACATTATGTTAATTGATTGACGGTTGAACATGCGAAACTATACGCATGGTTTTTTTTTACAGCTAATATCCCGAACGGCACGTCGACTGATCGGATTGATCAGCAATCGAAAACGCACGTTTCGATGCATCACGAGGTATTCCTGAATCGAAATGTATAAGTTTAGGATGCAGTTTAAAATCGCGGAGGTCTATCCAACTGGTCTCAGCTCAGACCGTCGTCCTCTCCGAAAACGTGAGCCCCAGGGATATGGGTCAATCTCCCGGCTAATGGAGGGAATTAACCCGGTAATCGTCGTTTCTGTGGACTGTTCTCCACCCACGGTTCCCGATTGTCGGCCGTTTGCCGCCACCGCCGTCGCAACTCGGTTGCTGCTGGGTGATTTTCACTTTCTATCGAATTCATAAAGTCGCCGATTACCGCGATCGCTAACGGGGATGCATCGCGTGCGTCGGAGATGCCGCGGCGCGTGCATCTCGTGAAAAATTCGGCGAGCATGCCGCGAATCTCGATCGCCTCTAGCGAGGGCTTGGCAGCATTCAACATTTCAGCGCGATTGTGATACATCTTACGTGTGCCATCGGCACACGGACACAGAAGACGGAGTTACGTCTGTAACATACAAACCTGTCGACGTGTCTTGCGGAACATTTACCGCGCAAGGAGCGATATTTGTATAAGATTAATAATGCACTGTAGAGATTTGAATATAAGATAGAAAAAAATTAAGAAATGATATACCTATATATTTTTGAAACATATTTGTATTTTAGAGGTAAAGGATCGTATCTACAGTTTTTGTCAAAATGGAGTTAATATACTTTCAATATAACAGAAGCCTAAATTTTATAATGGGATGGGAGCTTAAATTGTATAAAGCGTCTTATATGTCTATTATTACTAGTTCATATAAGATATAATATTTAGGAAAAGTCGTATTGAAAATTTTTATAGTGTTAATTATTAATTATTAAAAATATCGAGAAGAGGTAAACGGCGATAAAAGAGGTTCATTCGATTATTCCTCTGTTTACAACATTCCAGTGCAACGGTGCCAAGATTCCTGCGAATGATACTTTAACACGCGTCATCGCACATTTTCTCAAGTAGCTCGTCAAGATGAAGACGCACGTTTCGCAGCCCGCGGCTGCGTTTGCATTTAGTCGTCATTCACGATTAACGTATATCGCCTCCGCTGGCCGGTCCGACGAGCGTGTTTTGCCGCCCGGGAGAAGCTGTCCATACCTGTGAAATTCATGCACGATCGCGAACGGTAACCACGATCAGCGACAGTGATGAATGGACGAAGGAAGATTTCGTTGAGATTGCGTCACGCTGCGCCGCGGCGCGTCGCAAGCGCGACTGTTTTTCGGCGGTGGACCCGTCCGAAAACTGTAAACCATCAATTTTTTGGTTTCACCGAAAACGATGAATATAACGGAAAGACCACGAATGACGATAGAGCGCCTCATGAAGGCCGAATTTCTTTCGCCAATTTCCATCCATCGGTTACGTTACTTAAACGCGGATTGAATAAGAATTAAATAAATCAGAAATTTTTCGGCGGTGATAAACATCTCGTTCAATATTGAAAGTAATGAATTAAATACCATATTTACCATAAATAAAAACCAAGTAATATTAACTGACCACACGAGATATTATATAATATTTCATTTTTTTCCTTTACAAATTCTTTATGAAGAAAATTTAAAGTAAATATTTTCTTAACAACAATTTGAGCGACCGCCACTTTCAACTTCTTTTTCATTTAGCGTAAATTAAAAATATATTTAAAAAAATAATTAACGTAAAGATTGATCGTGCGCAAATGACATTGCAATTGTAATGAGCAAGAGTCCATTAAAAAATATCTCCCCTTTGCCATCAGGGTCTCCTCCGAAATGAACTACGCACACGACGTGATAATTAGAAGAGAGACTGGAGGACTTAACGATAAATTATCTCGTCGTTTCGTTCGGGAAGAGTTATTACGTCGACGCCGCTTTGCTTCGAGAGGAAAATATATATCGGGCTACTCGTAAAGAAAAAACTCAAAACGCGAGACGCGATGCTCGACAAATTACGCGCGCGCGCGCACGTCCATGTTGTGCCGCGAATGCAGTTGCTGCGTGATTGTATGTACGTTGTAGAGAATGCACATGCGTTGATACATGCGTAAGCGGTGACGCAGTGATTGATGTTGCTACGCATCAGACTTTTCTTCTCGCGTCCACTTGTGGGTTCTCTTCTTCTCTCTCTCTCTCTCTCTCTCTCTCTCTCTCTCTCTCTTTTTCTTTCTCTCTCTTTTCTTTCCGCTTTCGTCTTCTTCACGTGCGAGAGGACGAGCGTGAGCGCGCTGCCACACGCAAGCAGGAACTGGAGCCTGAAGCCGGGAATGCAACCAAGCAGCTGCTGTTCTGGCAGCGATTCTTGTAATGCCACCGCGATGAGAATAACTCGCAGGATAATTACCGCCGCGCCTCTTTCATCTCGCGTCGCCATTCCCCGCCTTCCCGCGTTAGTCTCTTCCGAAACTTGCGTTTTATATCGGCGACGCGCATCCGCGCGTCCCGCGTCTGGATGCCGCAGAGAGATGCTCGGCGTTTTTATACTTTGGCGAAAATTATGACGGGTAGCATAACGGAGGCCGGGGAAAGACGAGGAAGAGAGAGATGTGGATGTTGTGGATGTGATTTCTACGAACGAAGTAGCTCTCGTTCCTTTTTTCGCGGAGATAAGGGATATTTAAATTCCTGCGGTGAAAATATTTTTACGATTTATGGCATAAATCATAAGAATGTATTCTTTTGTAAAAAAAAAACAGTCTGTTATAAAGTTTGTAATATAAATATTACATCATTTATTACTAAAAATTTAGAATCAACTTTTTGATATTTTAAATTTTAACATTTTAAATCGTGCATTAAAATATCAGAATTACAATAATATTTTTCTAAAATGCAAAACGTATGAAATATTAAAAAAAAATTACACAATTTCCGTCATAATGTGAGAATATATTATTTTTTCGGTTATCTTTTAACAAGCAACGCTTTTGATTTTTTCTGTTATGACCTACTATTTTTTGCCGTCGTTGCATTCATTTGATCATGAATTCGCTTGTCGGGCTTAAAAAGTAATCGGATGCAAATACAAGCATCCTGTTCAGAATTAGATGAGACCATAATCTGCGCTTCCTGCCATGAGGACTCCCATATGAGTACCTTGTCGCCTTGTGGATAATCCGATCCGAATTTCTGAATTAATGCTCCGCGTGCTGTGCAACGACGTTATCCGACAGCGTAATTAATTACCTTCCATGAAGCAGTTCCGATATTGTTACAAGGTATAGCTGTTGTAATGCTAATGTTACACATATCTTCTTTTCATTAATCGGAAATATTTCTAACAAAATATTATTAGAGCAATATAATTAGAATTTATATACTCAATTCTTTAACTATACACGGAGAAAATTTTATAGTAAATATTACTATGGTGTCGCACTAGCTGCGGACCATCAAGACGCACAAGTTTAAATGCTATAGTCTTATAGTAAAATTACTATGTCCATAGCATAATTATAGCATTAAATGCTATGATCGTAGCACTAAATGCTATGGACATAGTAATTTTACTATAAGACTATAGCATTTAAATTTGTGCGTCTTGATGGTCCGCAGTTGGTGCGACAGCATAGTAAAATTTAATATAAAATTTTCTCCGTGTACGTTTGAATTGAAAAACGTTATGAGCAGCATCATTTACATTGACATGCATGAGGTTTCCGACGGCGAGAGAGTATGAAACATTAAATCAGCAAACTGTTAAATCGAATCGGCAATGTGTTTACTCGCGATTGTGCAACCTTCTCACGTTCTCAGTTCTCTCCTCGCTCGCGAAAATCTCCGGTGAACCGAATCGGTCCGCTCCAACCATAATTAGCAATTTCAACTCCGTCACGTAATTAGCGAACCGCCGCCGTTCGGCTTCCGCGGGGCTTCACTTATCTCGACGAAAAGTAAGGAGGGCCCACCTCCGACACTCACATCGGTAACGAGCACTTAAAACTGTACCTTGCGCGATTCGCACTTTTTATTATTCCTCGCGGGATCCGCCGGGATCCGCACACGGCATGCTGATACCATTACGTGTTAATCATAGTGAGAGCGCATTAACGTCTTATGCTCGATTTTCGAAAATTTACTGGCGCTTTTTCTCGCCACGTCTCTTTTATTAACCTACATCGTCGCAACGATGCGCGGAGCGAAATCATCGTTTTTTTACGCTTGACACGCATCGTATTGATTCGGCAAAGAAATTGGTAAACAACTCAGAATTCCTTCGAGTTCTGACGTAGAAGATTATTCTCTCTATTTTGTGTAACATTAAGAGAAACCTTTCCTGCAGCAACATATTTATCGCGTTGAAAAATTTAGCTAAAAGTGAAAAAAAAAGAACGCGGGTTAATATGAGTCAATACAAATTATATTGTTGAGATGCACGACGGCATCGTTTGATCAGGAATAATGACGACATTGGATTAATTTGTGCGCAATAATTCTGACACTCGCGGAGCTTCGCAAATTAAGTTACGTAATTTGGCCTGTGCTTTCATCTGCAAGAAAATGAGTCAATCAATTCTACAATATCCTCTGCCGCAGTCCTCCTTTCTTCCTCCTGCCCAGTACCTCGCACTACTGGTTATCTTTTCGAGCAGGCAAAAATGATTTTTGACACACCCATAAAATTTCTGACATTGCAATTTCGATATTTTGATTTATACATGCAACGTGCTTATTTAAAAAGGTAAAGTTGAATGAAATAACGAATTAAATGGATTAAGCATTTTATAAATATGTAAAGATACGTGTTCGTTACTTTGTGTTGACTGCGTATACGTGTATATGAATTATAATATATATATTATTGTTGGCGATTCGCGTAACAAACAGTCATAAAACAAAGTAATAATTCGCTTTTACAATTATTCCATATATATTCATCACTTTAACATTTTATTAACTCTCGCGGACAACGTTAACCGACCGACTTTAATTGCCACGTCTTACTTAGGAAGTGCCAAGTGCCACTGTGTGTATTTTTATGGATGCAATTACGCAAGAAGGAAGAAGTGGATGAATCGTAATAATAAAAATCAGTCATGTCTCGTGGCAGGTGCCGCATGATTGGATTGATTATTGTGGCGTGTAATTCTTTGTGCTTTGCTTAAGATTCGTATACATTTATACTTCATCTGCTATGCGTCCTATCAAACCTAACAGGTCATAGCACTTTCCTTGTATCTTCAAAAAGATTAGTAATATTAAGGGCATTTTATAATGCAATCTGTTGAAAATTCACTTAAAAATTAAAAAGCACCTCTAGAACGTTAAACGAATTAATGGAATTTTAGTTTTAAATGATTAGTTTTGTTTCGATCTTAATGTTTTATTAAACACGCGGGATATAATTTACATATACATTTTTTATTTTATGCGTTCAATCATCGGCAATTTATCTTTATCATTCGGTTTATTTTTACCATGTGCTCTAATTAGGTCTCGAAATGCTGAAGTTATGTTTGGAGTTATGACGAGTTCTATACTTTGGAAGATTATCAGGTTGCACGTCATATGGCCGGCTCCAGCGATTCCTTAAAAATTCAACACGGAGATTAATAGAGCGTAAAATTTGACCGCTGCTTTGAATAAGCTGTAAAGTCGTGCGGGATGGTCCGGCTCAGAAGAATGGGGACCCGTATGCCGCCTGAAGGCTACATGTGTCGCTTTGGAATCGTCGGGCGTACCGCTCCGCCTAGCAATCGCATATTCAATATTCAACCTCCGATAATGACATCACGAATGGCGCTTCTTATCATGCTACATGCCTCAAGGAATCAAAAGTAGTCAAACAATTTGCTTTTAATGAAATACAAGAAGAAGAGAATTAAAAATACTTCCTCAAGTATAATCTGTCATTAACTTTGTTATTAAGAAATTAATCTATAAAGAGTAAGTTAATCGAAATTAATTTAAAGATTAATTGAGCTTTGTTTTCCATAAATATATCTTAAATTAAAAATTATCTGTAATATGTATCGAGTAATCGTTAATTAGATAAAAGTATTTTGTGCTGATGGAAGAAACTCCAACAAAGAAATTCTTTCGAAGGACAGCTGTGTCGGATTTGAATTTCATGCTTATATCTAAATAGGTCAGTGTTGTATAGAATCTGCACTGAATCGGTTCTTTCTTATATCGCTAATTTGGTATGTCGTGTTATGTGTCGTTGGTCAATAACAGAAAAAGGAGTCGCTCCTTAAATTGCATTACGCTAAAGCATTCAATCCTCGTAGGTATACTGTTATTTCTCGTGTGTGCGATTTCACGATTTCGTGTCGCAGCGTTCGTACCAATACCGCAAAAAGCATGGAAAGTTCGGTCCTTCATGAAATATTTATTAGATTTAATTAATTGGTCAATAACTTGTACTAAGTTAAATCGTAAAAAGCATAAATCTTGAACGAAGGTTATTCGAAGGAAATTTATGGAGGAGCGTTTCTTAATTTTGTGCATCTTGTTTTATCGATTTCTGTATCTGTAGTTTAAAAAAAAAGACAGAAAAATAAAATCGTTATTTATATATTTCAATTCTTATGTGTAAATTTCCGTGCCTGATTTCTCAAATAAATCATTTTCAGAATGACAAAATTAATTATAAATTAAATCAGTATGTGTAAACATCTATATAAATTGTAAATATATATATATATATATATATATATTTTTTTTTTCCGAATTTATATTTCATTTATATTTCATTTATAATCTATTCTTCTTGTATTAAGAAATCTATCTCTAATCATTTATATTTCATTTATAATCTATTCTTCTTGTATTTCCGAATTTATATTTCATTTATAATCTATTCAAGTACCGAAGTACGGGCCTCGAAGCTAAACTTGATCAGATCGATCAAGGAAGTAGTGCATGTATCATTAGCGCCGTACGTATATTACTGCCACCAAAGGCGTCGTACAAAGTTAATCTTCAAGACCACGCGAAAGTTACTCTGTAATTGGCCTCATAATTCAATTCAGCCAGCGAGTTTCTCGGAAATTTTCGCCAGTATCGCGAAGCCACCTGACACCGATTTGATAACAATTTGTCGATGAAATTTCCGAAATTGGCCACGATATACATTATTTATCGCTTTATCAGTCACTTTCAACATATATATAGAAAGCAATTATTAATATGTTGTTAAAATACTCGCGAAATATGCGCGCTCAAATCTGTAATAAAATTATTCTAAATATAAATTAAAAAGTAATTATGTAGTAATTATTTGCATAGTAATTCTCGTTGTTGTAGAACAGTTATTGTAATCTGAACACCGAAAATAATTAATTTAATCAACAAATAATAAATTTATTTTCTCTCGAGTCAAACTCGTGAAAAGATTCGCGGAAGATTAAAATGTCACACGATCGAAATTATTACATATGTGCATATTTTGATCATTAATAGCGGATTAGTATGCGTGTATGTGCATCTTCTGCGAAACGTTCAATCGACCGGAAATGATCGATAAATGCGACACTGCACTCTCATTTATTAAAGTTGCATTGATTTATAGAACGTCGCGCGTACTTTGCGAGGACGGTTATTTATCTGCGCGCACGTAACGGTACCCGGTTCGTATCTCGAATCAATTCTCTCTCCGTGCGTGGCGGGCGAAAAGTAGGATTCGCGCGCACTTAACGCTGCGCGTCTCTCGTATTCGCTCCCTTGATTATTATCAGTATCGCGACCGATTAATTATTCCGGCGCGGCGGCGACGGCGACGGTCGAGATACTCGCGTTTAAAAGACCCCCTTTTCCCTTCGTTTAAAAATACTCGCGTATCGAATTACTTCCGTAATACGTTCGTGCATTACTCTTCGGCGAGGTCGCGCATCGCTGCGCAACGTTCGCTTAAATGCGCCGCATGGCGAATGCATTTGTAATGTTTATAAAGGAATTAATCAAACCGTCTGAAATGTTTGTCGGGCACCTTCCTACAATAAAAAGGACTACACCGATCTCTCGGAGAAAGTGTGAAATTGGTGCTATACATTAGTGCTTTGTTTAAAATTACAATTGCATGATTCTTTGAGACACGCACAAGGTTACTCCATCCAACCAATCTATGAAAAGTCTTAGGCTCAAAAATATAATAGATACATTTATTTTAACTAACGACTACACAACCCAACGGCTCGAATTTTGATTTAATTATTTGAAACTAACATATTATAAAAGGACCATGTTTCATGCCATTGTTTTCAGCCTCTTACGTTTCATATTTTGAAACGTAATTTTCATGTAATATGTTTCTTATTATTTTTTAAGTTTTATTTTATTCTAAACAATGTGTTATTTATGATTTCGACGTATTCGCATTATGGTGAACTAATCCCGTCATGATCAATTATTATTCTTATTCTTGTAAATTCTAATTTAGTACTGAAGAAGACTAATATACGTAAAGTTATAAATAAAATTTATTTTTAATATAATATCTTGAATTTAACTCGTATTATTGGCCCATTTTCCTCATATTGCTTGGCATATAAAACGAGCCTAATATTTTAATAAAATAATAGATACACTCTTGAAAGTATTTTCTATACAATCCCTGTGACATCGATATTACAACGCAAACACTTTCTGCATGATGATCGGATAGGAATTCCGATTCCCGGTGCATTTCCCGCGTCTGTCGCGGGCGGTCTATATCGGGAGCGTGCGTTCGCTCGGCGCGCAAAAACCGCCGTTGCGAAGAAAGTAAAGTAAAGCCGGAGGTACAAAGTGGGGCCCTCGAGTGTAATTTTTTTGCAAGGGGTAGCGAGCCGGCAAATTGCCGGGCAACCGGCCGTGGAAACGGGCGACTCGGCTTTCGGCGCGTGCCAGGCCCAGAGCGGCCTTCGCTCCGGCGGTGTTCGGTTGCGCTTTATATCGCATTCGGTATCGCGTCGGCGAGAGGAATATTGAGAGGCGATATCTTCTCGTAGCCGATGCAGCCATAGAAGGCAGAAAATGCAGCGCGCGAGGAAGAGAGAAAAAGAGAGAGAGAGTGAGAGCGAGTGAGGGAGAAAGTGAGAGAGAGAGAGAGAAAGAGGGTTCTTGTTGATTGAGTTACGGGCGACCTGTGTATATTAATTACACGCTCGAGGTGCGCACCGCGTCAGGCTGGTAATGATGTCGTCGACACCGGATTAGTTACACACCCCTTTCATGTGCCTGGCCGATTCATCCACGGCGGTGTAATCATCGATGTCGATGTCCGGCGCATATAGATAGATGCAATATCTTAGATCTGGATGCGTCGTAAAAAAAAGGACGATTGTTGTAAGATATAGGGACGAATTACGTCCCATTCGTCTCGGTCAGGCAGCGATGCAGAAAAGATGTCCACTGTCCCTTAATTTCAAAGCTTACAGGAATCTTTTCCTTTTCCAGTCATCTGTAATCTTACAATCTGTCTTGTTAACATTTAAATGTAAATTCGTACACGACATAACGTGTGTGGCGTGCGTTCGAATAAATAAGGAAACAAAAATCGCGCGCTGGGGCACGCTTTGAATCTTTCGGCACGGGAGCTTATCTCGAAAATTGCGAGCTATCGAGACGTGAGTTCGTATATACATCCCGACGTGCGTGTCTGCGCGCATTCCGCTATCGGAAACGATCGGCGCCCAGATCGCTCTATGCACGTCCCGATCATCGGGGGATACGTGTTCATCGTCGGTGCGCGAGCCGCCGATGGATCGACACTGCTTTCTATCAAGGCTCGTAAATTGGATGATTAATCGAGCCCGGCGGGGAAAGGAGGGTAGAAGGGGCGCGAGCGAGCGAGCGAGATTCGATCGCGTCGGGTCCGATGAGCGAGTTTAAACAGCAGTTGCGCGGTTAATGTTCCGAAAGCGCTTCTGCGCGAATGAAGACCCCGAAGGATGGCAGACTTCGGTTCGGGCACCGGATATCGACCGCGAAGCGCGCAAAAGCGAAGAAAACGAAAATAAAGAGAGGGAAGAGACCAAGTCAAGGCTCCCGTACCATCCGGCTTTCGACACACGAGATTTTCGATCCACATGTTTGTCCGCAGATGATGTCTGCACACACCGGGTGCGCAGAAAGTCGTCTCTGGAAGACGATTCGTAAAACCATATCACATTCATAAACCTTCAACAGTCGTAAATCGAGAGGAAGTTACAATATTTTAAAGCAACATGAACAATGTGATATTAAACTTCCATGCATTTTCTTCATTTTTATTTATTGTCGAAAGAATTGTATATTCCTTCAGAATTTAAAGGTTTTTTTCAAAGCAATCTGCGTATCTTTACCTTTCCTATCTTCTTTTGCGCTGATCGCTTCACGTATCATTAAACGTTATTTTTTTATTTTTTACTATGTTATTAAAATGTTACATCTTTTAATATTATTTAGTTTTATTTTACAGTAAGATGCGCGAACTTTAATTTGCATTCTTTGCGTAACATCGTGTATTTATCTTTAATTATATCGCGCATTAGCTATGCAAATAACGAGCCTGCGAAAGATGGCGCTAATTCCGCGTGCCGTCAAACGCTAATTACGTCCGCATGGGCAATCAATTTTGCGCATAGATCGAACGCGATTAGATGATGTTTCTTGATCCGCAATTAAACACACGAGACTCACCACGTCGTAACATTTTTGTAACATCGGTCAAACATGCGTGCCCGGTTTCGTGGTCACGCTGCCTCTTTTCTCCCGTGTCCCTCCTCTTTAAGTTATTCCTAATTCCGGCTTGTGTCCCTTCCAATCAGATATCCGGCATCGCCTTCTCCTCTTCTTTTAATTAGCCAATTTGTAATCTCGGACGTCGGGCGCCGTTCTCGTCGCTATGATTAGCAGACCTCGTCGATTATAGACCTCTTCGTCTGTTCGATTCTTAATATTCAATTACGCGAGAAAGCACGCGTCTCTACGTTATTAATATTCCGACCGGATGTCGTATTTATTGCGATAAATCTCGGGGTATGCACACATAATTTAGATTAAGTCGAAGATCCGGAGTTCCAATTTTTGGCTAATAACGAAAGAAAGAGTATTATTTGTCGTGATCATGCAACGTTTAAAAGTTTATATGCTCGTACATCACGATACATGGTCGCTCGCAATTGCCGAGCAAAGATTGAGGCAGTTCAGGCTGGCCGGTATGAGGATATACAACGTCGTGAAATTGTGCGTTAACTTGTCACGCGCTTGTTAACGCCGAATACGAGCCAGCATTCTTCTTTATTTTATGGGCGACAATTCCTCCTTCTCGCGCATACAATTTGCGATTAAACGTCGTCGCCTCGCTTGTCCTCCGCTCGTTTATCCGACGATTAGACCGCGATGATGGCACTATTTGTCAAGAATTTTCCACTGATCACATGCAAATGCGCTACCCACACGTACAGACTTGATTGGAATGATATATGCAAATAACACAGATGTCTTCCTGAAAAAGCAATGCATGGCAGGAATAATGTATCAAGTGTTTCAATATTTACATTCTTCTTTAATTGCAAATATATATAAATGTCTAAAGCTATTTCTAAAGCTGGACAAAACTTTCATAAGGTAGAATTATTATTCACATTAAACATTTTTTCAGCGTCTTAATATGAAAACAAAATTATATAGCAAAATATAATTTAAAAACTTCATTATTTGTTAAAAACTTTAAATTTTAATAGCGTCAATAGCGATTACATTAAAAATTGATTAAATTTTTTATAATATATACATTTATTAATTTAAGTCTTAACATTTAGAAAACTTTAAAAAAGTATACATATTTTAAGACTCTGCAGATTAATACTCTGCAGATTGAAGGTTTAATTATCGTTATAATTCCAGATATAACCTCTGTTGATGAATGAATATTTTAGATAAAGACCTTATGCTTCTTATGCGTGTAACTAGTACCAGCATAAGAATCTCATTTCAATATTCATGGCGATGCACAGGCATCGAGATTGATATTAAATTTAATCACGCATTGTATCTATATAATTCGGTGTGCATTTGCATGTTGGAAAACCGCACTGTTCCGTTTTGCTTTTTTTCCTTCATTTATTTTATGCCGTGTGTTCCTTCACTGATAATCTCGATCGCTTGTACTTTGGGATTTAATATATTGCTTACGATACATATATATATATATATATATATATATATAAAACGAATGATATATATCATTTTTATACATCCTTTTACACACACAATGATATTATTTGAAAAAAATATTTATACCAATTTTCATAGAGTTAAAATTACGAGTCAAAATAATTTATAAATAAATAATGTTAATCCTTTCAGTACGAGTCCTACTGATAGGCGAGGAACTGATGCGGTTGAAATTTCGCCGAGTATATTCTCGCTTTGAACCCAGCTTACCCAGCACATACCATTAAAATGACTTTTACTTGTTATTTCTTAGTTTACGTTTAATTAAGTGTTTTTTTCCATCGTTTTTTTTCTTTCTTTTAAATTTTACATGCCAAACTATAAAAACTTTGATTACTGACGTAGTGACGCGCAGCGAATGGATTAACAATGCAAAAAGATCTCTCAGAAAACAAGAAGATCAATGAACTTTTTTCACGATGTTTCTGATTGATGCACCAATTATTTCAGTTTTGAGGAAAACAGTATTTATGTCATCCTAGATTAATTTTATTGGCAATTTTATTCCGAAATCTTCTGAGCGCAACTTGGAGCGCAAAAGAAACTGCACAAATGTATAAAAGATTCAGAGGACTTTGCGTAACAAAAGGTCCGCAATATCGACAGAGACGGCGAAGAGTCTCCCTTCGTTTCACGATATGCACCTGTCCCGTCACGAGAAGCCAATCACGGCGCCCTTAACGAACGCGGTCGGAGAAAGCCCTTTTGCGTGTCTGCGCGGGTCCGTCCTTTCCCGACCGGTCGATCGCCCTTTTTTTAATTGCACTACCGTGCCGCGCCGCTAAATTACGCGCGGATTCGTACGGATCGAAATATAAGCGGCAATTGCCGCGCCTTCTAATTAGTACGAATGCGCCGTTTATTGCCCTCTCGGCGTGCCGTAATTGATATTTGGTCAGAATACACACGGCACCTCGTCGTCACGGTTGCTTCCGTTGAACTGCGGAGCGTCGCGAATTTTCCGATCGCACAGATCACTAAATCTCTTTATTATGCCGATTATAATTACAGGAAAATGTCATATCACAATTATTTTGATTAATTCTATAGTAGACCATGCTTGTTTGTTTTATATTTTTCGCGACAATAATGGCATAAAGGCTTGTAAAATGGAAGACTCGAAATGGAAACTCGACGATCGATTATGACACATCAATTTTGCTATTATAGGAGGTATAACGAATATCGCTAGAATAGTTAGTTTTATGAGCCAGTTATAAAGCTTGAGGAGTTTAAGTGGCCGTAAGTTCGTTCATAATTGAAACCACCGTTTTTTGCACGATACGCTGGTCCAGCGAAAAGAAAGCGGTCGATTTGTGGTAAGGTCGATAGTGCTTTTTATGGATACTGTGACAAATCCGTAAAATCTACTAATTGTTTCCGTAGATGTTCCCGCTAATTGATCATTACGCTATAATCATTATTTAAAAGTGTTTTACATATCAATTTTCATTGTGAATTGCACGCGCGCGCACAGAAATTAAATAATATAAATGTAATATAAATAAAGAGTCCCTTGTTATTTATCTAATTATTATTATAATTTAAATTGAATAAATCTAATAAATTATGTATATTAATTGAAACAGACACAGAATAAAAGAATTAAAAACTTCTACAGAAGCTATTTCATCTCATTCTTTTAAAATGGGGAAATTATATTATGTTACCATATATTTACTTCTATATGTTGAAAAATCTCGAAAATTCTTTTTGAGAATAAGGCATGTGTGCACGCAAAAAGACAATTATTTTTCTTTATATTTTATTATTTCGATTATTGTTATTTTTGGCAAAACGACAATAATCTCGCGATAACTTTAACGAAACGGGCTACGTAAATACTAAATGATTCTTTCAAGACGGGAACATAATGTTTCTGATCTACCCGTCGACAGTTTAGATGAGACCTCGATAAACGTAGGCGATATGAATCTCATATACAGACATTTGACCCGATTACACGCGTGTGCGTCGTGAACACGCACACACGTATCGGAGTTTCGTCGTGTTCTACGTGGTGGAGCGGTCACCTGCCGCACAGGTGCCCCCCCCCCTCTTCTTCTGTGCTATCTCGTAACTCAACCTGGTACATCCCGCCACGAAGGTAGCGAACTCTCGGATGGACCTTCGGGGTGATCCTAACCGGCAGTCACTTCCAGGTGTAGAGAGCCTTCAACACAATCGACTCCGTTTTGTTTCGGTCCCGTCTAAGCATTAAAAAGCGAGATAATTCAACCTCGTCGATGTTTGAATGTAAATGAGGACACGCAGCGCGATCGGTCATCCGGCGAATGGCTCCGTTCGTTAGTTGCGACGTACATAATTCTTTTGCGTCCGTAAATCTTTTCGTTTCTAAAAAAAAATAAAAAAATATTTGAGTAAATACTCGAAAATGACTTTTTTAAAGCTCTTTGTATGTGTGTGAGTGTGAGTGTAGGTGAAAACAGTGATGTAGTATGCAATTTAGATGCAATTTTACGTAACGCAACAAAAAGAGAATACAATTCTTTATTAGTTACTTTATTTGCTGTTATTATTTACTATTACTATTTACTGTCAGTTATTATTAGTTATTATTATTTACTACAATTATAGCTAATTGCAGAAATTGGGGTCTTTTACTCGAGTGTCGCGCTATGCAAATTTTCGGGGTTTTATTCAGCCTATTAACTTCGCGGCGTTACGCGATATCCTCAACGATACTTGTCTTACTCTCGGTGTTATCATCTGGCACATCGGGGCCCCACAATGCGCTCCTGCGCACGTGTGTAAGCAGGAAGAGAAGGAGAAGCCGAGCGAACAGTCGTTCACCAGAGAACGCGCTGCAGGATTAACTGACCAATTTATTCTTTTTTATCTCTTTTCTTTCGCAGGCGGGATTACTAGGTTTCGGGATTTGTGTAATCCTCTTTTGTCACCGTCGTTTCTCGTTCCTGCCCAATGTCCGAACGATAAAGAATAATAGTCTAAAAATAGATCCCCGTCGTAATGATTTATTACTCCCCGGTGTTATAAATCGTATCAGATATGAAGCACGCTTCTGTGCGCTGAATTACGACAATTAAAAACTTGACTAAGGGAAATGATGATTAAGTTGAATCATACGCGAAATTGAAAAGTCTTAATTCCGATTTAATATTCAAGGATATGCAAGTTACAAAAATTTATTTCTCTAATGGATATTTTCTTAACACAATTTAAAACTAGTTTTATTTATTTATTCATGTAATAAAATACACGCATATAATTTAGTCACTAAGGTGTCTTCTATTGAAAATTAGACCAAGAAAAAGTTTATAACAAATAATCGAGAAAAAAGTCGAGAGAAAGAGAGAGAAAGAGAAATTACAACTTAATCTGCCTTTCAAGATATATAAAGATGCATCATTCCTCACTTACTTGTAAACAATCGTAAGTTATAATTATGTTTCACCGAGACAGCATATGTCTCAGACAGCTTTTTTTATCAGCATGCGACAATTCGCAGCAGAGCGCACGAAACGAGCATATAATCATCATTATTATTCGCATTACCGAGCTACTATACGTGAGCGCACGACAAAGGTTGATTACGTAATTATTAACTCGGCAATTACTTCTGATTACTTGCGATTTGCAGTGTCCAACGTATCGCGAACGTATATACGATACGTTTCTCCCGATGAGACGTTCTGGGGAAAATTATACACGTCGGACATTCACGACGATTAACGTAATGCTGTGCTTTACCGTCCATGATATAATTATACTTGCCCCATGAAATTGTATCCTGTTAACAATTACGAACATTTACTTTATGCGAGAGAAATCGTAGCGTAACCCGTAAAAGGATTATCCACGGAGCATCGGGAACAATCGGACATTCGGGCTTCCGAATATTAATTATCATAAACAGTACCGTTTCAGAGATTAATGTTAAATTAAAAATGAAGTCGGTTGGCGGCAGGGGTGGCGATGTGTCAGGATTAAAACCGCGATAAAGCATTTATATACCACGTGTCAAAAAGAAACGCCGTTTATAATTTAAAAATTAATTACATCTTTATATAAGATGTGTTACTTTTTTATTCACTTGTGTTTGAGGCCAAACGCACATGCAATCGAATTTTATTCAATCTAATGAAAGCCTGGAGTTTATTTCTAAAAGAAATTATCTCGTTATTCGTCAATTATTTGGCGCGTCTTGAGACACGAACGCTTGTGCCTCATACATTGTGAATAATAAATTGTACATATTTATATACATTTGTTATATACGTGGGTATGTGTATGTGCGTGCAAATTTAACTTCGTGCGCGGTTCTGTCGAAAATGCGGTCAAGCATAAGTTGCAGATGCAAGTACGCGATCGTAAATTCTTTATCTCTTGCGTCCACTGCAAAAAGATTACGAATATGATATATAAGAAAAGTTAATAGAGGAAATGTCCGAAATTAACAAAACTCGTAGATTTTCTTTGACATGACATATCCTGCATGACTTCAATTACAAGCTGAAGTTACATAGCAACAATATATGCCATTATCTTTTGTATTATTGATAATTAAGAATGACAAACTTATTTCTGGTCATTGACCAAAACTGGATTCTTTTTTTTTTTAATTTCAATCAATAATCAAATACGTTTTATATTATGGATAAAATAAACTATGAATGTATTTTTTGAGGATCATTATTTAATTACTATATATGCATAAGAATATTTCTTTCAAGTTATAGTAATTGTTAAAAATATATACCATAGCTAACATTCTTCAAAAGTGTTTTACAAAACTATAGCAAATAAAGCAGCACATAGACCCGAACAAATCATGCGAGATAAAATTGCAGATAAATGCGGAAGGAAGAGCATTACGCGTTTTGCGGAAAAGTATTTGCGTAATCGATAATTGAATGGAGAGGTCTGCACGTTGACCTTCAACGTTTGCAACACCTTGTTCTCGCGTGAAAGCAGGAGGCTCGCACGCCCGGTACCATTAAATTGCTGTACAGTGTTACGTTTCTTCCAAACACGCGTCACCTTGTACTGCCTTGTAGCCGCGTATAATAGCATTTATAAATGTTCAACCTAGTTGCACGTACGATAACACATAAAGAAAGCTGAAATAGGACTTCTCAACATCGTCGAATTAGGGCGCGACACTTTCTTGCAAAACAGTTCTGAACATCGAGAGACTTTGCCGAGGTCGCCTCGTTTAATTCTAAGCTATGACGTATTCTATCGTTAATGCGTATATATTAATGAGAAATATATACTAAAGAAAATTAACATTTGATGTGTAAATTGAAGATCTTTATGCGATAAAGTGGATATGAGAGATGATATATTTGCGCGCCAGAATTCTTATTGATATGTTATTGGTTCTTTCTCTCTCTCTCCCCTTCTCTGTTTCGTGTAATCGTGTCGAATAATGAAATACAATTAAGGTTGGAAACTCTCGTAACCGATGATCCACGAGAGATTCTATATGGCCACCTTTTACGGTAAGATGCATTGACAACTCGTTAATTACATACAAATTCAACATCATGTAATACACACGAGTGTAATTTTGCAAAGGTAAAACAATAAATTACAGATATAAAGAGACATTATATAAAAAAGTAAAAAAATTGACAAACTTTCTCTATAATTATACTCGTGTCTTAATTAAGATCTTTTCTTTTCGTGAAATAAAGAAATTATATCGACCTGTAATCAATGTAAAATTTGATAATATGACATATTTTAAGATAAGGGTAAATTATTAAAATTAATTAATATAATTCGCACTTAATGCAGGTAAATTACAATTACATAATACATAGCGTTATATATACTAAATATTTCGACTTCAGTTTTTACTTTTTTTTTACGATCGAAATTTTCACATATCGTTTTCATTAATTTGTAGTAAATGTCATTTAATATTCTTGGCAAAACACTTCACTGTATAATGTATAACTCGACGCTTTTTTCACTCTTGCAATCGTCACGTGCTGATTTTTACGATCTCGCTTAAACTTGCCGCCTTGCTAAGCAGATGACAGTAGTAAGAAAAACTCGCCGTGTGTCTTTACATTTTACTACCTATGTTAAATGAAATACTGGCGACACACATCGGCTTGTCGAGTCCGTGGTTAAGGCGATCAAGTGACAATTAAGCTACCCGAAGGAGGAATCGAGCGAGTCGGCAGCTGTTTTTCTCACATGCTCGTAACACGATCGCAATTTAGCCTCGCATCTGAATGCCCCGTTATATGCTTAGTGATTTTATGCTCCTCTTTAAGATGAGAGAGTGCACGCCCTTTATCATCTTATACCACTTCCGAGGGTAGATACGTTGCAAGATGTCAGAAAATTGGCTTCACTCCCTAAAATTTCGGTGATGCTATACGTAATATGATTCCCATGTATATTCAGGCGTGCCATTAATTTCGTACAAAAATCCCGCCCTTTTTAATGTTGTTCCTTTTTAACAGAATATAATATTACTTTCTTCTTAATCTCTTTAGAATCGAATAAATATTTCATGGTTTTGCGTTAAAATTAAAAAGTCCTACTAAAGAAAACAAGAATATTTTTTAAGAATGAATGGCCACAATAATTTAAAAAATCTTATAAAAATAGATGAATAGCAACGCGGGAGGAAATTTAATTAGTCACTTTCTACTAAATCTGAATCTTTTAAACAGTAATTTATTTCTTATAATTTAAATTCAGTATAATTCTTCACAAATATGTAATTAATTTAAGCTTTGGAAGTATATATGTATTTTACCTTTTAATCTAATAATATTAGATAATATTTTTGCAGCGAATAATTATCTGCGAGGCATAAATGAACGCGTCGGATGAATGCGCGCATTAATAATCAGTCGTGGAGGCGCACACGTCTTTCACTCGCGTCTCGGGAATTTGAAAAAGTCCCGGTCGACGATGGTGGGCTCCGTACGGCAATTTAATTACTTCCCTTAACGACACCAAAGTACAGAGGGGACCTGCGAGCGTATGTGCGGCCGGTTTAAATCAAGGGAGCTTATCAGCGCGCGCCCGCGCGCGCGACGTTTACCGCTGGCATTTAGTTTAAATTAAGCGCGGCTTACTCGCGCCCCGGGGATAAATCGGCAAAATCATACGCCTCGCTCGGCGCATTCAATTACGCGTCGGGGCTCTTCGCGATCGTAACCATGCTTTTAACCGCGGGCCCAACCTAAATTCTGTTTTGTTACCTTGCGCACCTTCCTGCTTTCAGTATCGTCTCGACCGTAAAAGATATCGCGCTGTATCGCGCGGTGATCAAGAAGATCAGACAGAAAGATCGAGAGCAGCTTCACCCTATCTCCTCGAGGAACGATCGCGGATATCGTTACTTGGTTAGATTTTACGGCGATTTGATTCGATTGCCGTTATTTCTCCTGGATTAATGCTTTAAAATATTTTGCATACATTACGTAATCTTTGAAATGACAAAGAATTTAATTTCTTTGCTGTTATTGATAAATAGTTTGTTCGTCGAATATATTTTTATATTTAATTATATTTAGAATATTTAATCGAAATTATCACATATCGTAAGTATCTCCATTTTATTTTTAAAAGTTTCAAACATTTAGATATTCAAGCACTTTTAAAAAAATTTTTTAGAGTTTCGAGATATTTGGAGATTCTTTGAACTCTTCGGAGAATTCTCGGTAAATAATACGTAAACACTTCGAATCTTTGTACGATTAAATTGTTCGAAAACTTTCAAGAGAAGTATTTAAATGCCCATCACTATAGAGTATATGACAATGTGCAGTCACGTTTTAATGCTCGAGAGGTGAAAATGTTATCTACGATTACAATGTTTTATTTTCGAGTGCGCAACATGGATTAACGGGCGTGTGGTCCATCGTCGTATTTTGTGGCCGCCTCAGCTTTTACGGTCCTCCACCGAGATTTAAAGGGGCGTGTTTGCCCTCTGCGCGCAACCATCAGGAAAGAGACTCCGAAGAACAGCTGATTTGATCCGGGTAAGGGGAGGGAGGAGGAGTTAATGGCCCTCGTTCCCCGCATTCCTCCATTAATAAAAGCACCGTCCGTTATTATCGTTCTTGACCGCCAAATGGCTTCCCGTAGAGATTTATTATCGCGACGCTTGTTTAGAGTCGTTGTAATTCTTTTTTTTTTCGTTGCTTCTCGCAGCGCGACACGATCGACCGAAATAAAAATGTTCGTGCTGGCCGGCCTGAAAGGGCGACAACCACTTTTCGTCACTCATTGACGAAGAACATGTCCGTGTCGGGGGTCGAAAAGTTTTGCGACTTCATTCATCGGTGAAATGCAAGGGAAGGGTCTTCTACGTGCTCATTCATATCCTATAGTACCTTAAGGTACCATAAACGGAAGCATGAGCCGTTTTCTTTTACCCTCTTCATTCAACCCCGAGGCAACGGGTTACTTCTCGCCCTTTCAATTATCCCTCTTCGGAGAACACCGGTCTGTAATTTCACTCGCCGCCGTCATCGTGAACTATCCCTTTTATTAGCTTCTTAATTGCGTTAGTGGAAAACAAGCTCATTTAATAGAAAAAAAGAAAACCGCAGGTTAACTCTTAAACTGTCTTGACGACGTTATTCACCGCGCGTGTTATAACAAGCTCATTATTGACGAATTATGCTCACAAAGATACTTAAAATTAATTAATTCAAAGTAATTTCTTAGCACAACTTAAATGCAACATGTCAAAACACTTGTCGTTAGACATCTTACTCTTATTTATCAAATGTTTATTAAAAAGTCTCTTTTAACTAATTTCTAAAACAAAGATGACGCATCTGAAAATATCGTCTCTAAACTGTGGAGAAATTGAAAGATAGATCAATTGAGTACCAGCATTTTCTTCAATAAATAGTGAATCGTTTAAAGAAGATAAATGTGTGAGAGAGAACGAATAAGCAGCGAATACGATAAACGGACGAAGTTAAACGACACTCATACATATGCGCTATGGTAATAAAACCAGCGGCCACATCGGGTTGCTAGGTGTGATTCCGATTTTCAAACGCAAATTAATAACCCGCATAGAGCAAATGACAGAAAGCTGAAAGCTGCATGATGCAAGCAGCTTGTAAATCACGTTTTAACTTTATCGGCAAGCGGGCGGGAGTGATAGCGGCGGCAAGGGGAAGCGAATGACGATATACGTCGCATAAGGCTTTAATTAAGAGCCGGTCTAACGAGAGAATAAATTACTTTACTCTCGGAACGGCGTGGTTTATGGCTAAATGAAATTTACAACGGTGGTTAGCTCGACGCCATTGATAAACGTTGCCATTTGATCGATGCGTTTTTAATATTAAACCTTTTATCGCTGTAGTTATATTAAATTATGACGTCAAGTTCCTCGCTTGCTTGCAACATTGCTTTCGTCGAAAATTCTCGAGTTTTTAATTATTGCTCAAACCTGTTACTTAAAGAAAAATGCAGTTGGTTTTCAATCAAACATCTACTCTATGTTCTAAAATTAATAACTGAGAAATGTCACACACGAAGAAAAAAATTCAAGAATTGAAGCAACTGTATAGTATCATAAACATTGTATTCTTGCTTCTTTTGGAAGGTAAATTTGGTAAGCACGCGTTTTTCAAACGTATGCATCGAGTCCATCTTACTCGAATTTACTTACTTCGATAGCGAAAGCCTTCCATGTCATCAACTGTACCACCTGTAACCTTGTCGAGAACATGAAACTGTGATGCCTTTCAAGAGTCAAGCTTCGCGTCTACAATGTAGACGCATGTTTTCTCATTCGTGGCTCCGTGCGTACGTACAATAGATCACAATCTGCTGGCAACCCTAACGGAAAAGGAAAACTCCTTATTAGGGGCAAACTCGAGCCGAAGAGCGTCTTATTAACGGAACCCTCTATCGGAACGGCATGGATGGAGTGTCCGCTCGTGCTTGGAAAAGAAGCTCAATGGTCAGGTGCAACCACGAAGCACGTGCAGCTGGCAGCATTACGCTTCTCTTTCGCTCCCTCCTTATGCTTTCCCTTTATTCTTTAAGATGATCTTATTGATCGAGCTTTTTTTTATTTTTTATCTTGAAGGAAAATTCGGGGATTTCGATACCTCGCAGTGAGCAGTCAATGTAACTTGTAAATAAAATTAATTATATAGTATATACGACACATAGATATATAAATAATTGATTAATCAATCAACTATGTATTTATAGTCCGAGTTATGTCCAGTTATGTCCAATATTTTAACAACACAAATCACGCAAGATTCGAGTAAATTACAAAATTGAAACAATTTTGGCTGAAAAAAATGAATATCTTTCTTAACTTATATAAATTCTTGTCGTCTTAATTGCTCTCACTTCTATAAAAATTCAACTGTACTTTTCTGCTTTTAAGTAATAATTTTAGGCGATAATTTGCCGAAGACCATTGTATTTCAATGAATAACGTATTATGCGATCGCGTGCAAATCCAATACCGACGTCGGCATTCGAACATCGATACGGATCTCAACGAGAAACAACCGTATTTCTTTTACTTCCCTTCTCACGGCGAGTAACGTTTCCCAAAGGGCGAATCCGAGACCTAATTTCGCTTCTGGCGAGCACGACGACGGTGCAGCGGCACCGGTACCGGGCGATCAGCCGAAGGGACGCGGCTTTAATCGCCGGTGAAATCACTTAAGTAGACGTCTGTGAAACGCGGTTCCGCGTTTTTGGCCCGGCATAATGGCGCGGAATGGCAAATGATACCCGGTGTGGTCCCCGGGAGTGCGCTCCCTCTCCGACGGCGTCCGTCGGTCCCGTCGCGCCACCGGTGCTGGGAACACCGTCATAACACTCCGATGTGGCCGGCGCGGCACGCCGGCCAATTTCCATATAATTTCAACCTGTGTGTTTGCGTACTCGCACGTTCGAGACTGGAGACCGCACGCATGTGTGTGTGTATAATACATGTATACGCAATCGCGAAAGCCGGCCAGATATAATAATTTTGCTGCTTACATACGTCGGATGCCACCCGAACACCGCGAAACGTGGGCAAGCGGAACGACGAAAACTGATAAAGAACCTGAAGATATATCACTGAGGACCTGGGTATTAATTTCGATTAAATAAATTCCGTTTCTTTATTTACGCTTTATTTAAGTGAGATTATGGTGTGGGAAAAGGCTAACAAAACAAAATGTTATGCCAGGCTTATTTAATAAAAAGCAGATAATTGTGTTTATCGTCGCACGCTGATGTGTAAAAAATTATATTAATTTATGTAACATATAAAAACACGGAAAATGTTATTTTTACGCAATTTTAGGTGTAAGCACCTTTCTCTCGGATCCGCAACCGCTCAAGCATATGGAAACGAGATGACGTTATGGAGATGTCTCCATTTAATTTTGCGCAGATGTCAAGTTAAAAGCGGCGACGCAAACGCGATTTGCATCGCAAAACCGTTCTCCTGATCGCTGTCCTTTCACTCCTCTCGCTGATTTACGTCCAAATAAAGCGAACGTATCGTCGTCATGCCAGGCGATATTACAACGACTGATTATTACGCTATATGTAAAAAATGCCGTGTAGCAGGTGTTGCAGAAAAGTGATAAACGACGCGATCTTATATACACGTAAATGTTATTACTACCGTGCGCCTTCGTGCCAATCGGAAATAAATCAATTATTCCAATAATTAAGGCCACGGAGTGTCGCAGTCGTTTCGAGCTCAAAAAGTTTTGTTAAATTTACGTTACTGAGAAGAATATTCTATTCAAGAGAAAAAATCTATATTTCAAAACAGAATTAAAATACTTGGCGATTATACAATGTCACTTTCTTATCTTAGGGTTGCACAAAGAAAGCGTTTTTGGATCGAACATTCGAACGCAAGAACTTTTATTTAAAGCTAGAACTTATAGAGTTTAATATTTTATTATTAATATTATTTTAATTTATTAGTAAATATTATTGAAATTTTTCGATCCAGTTTAAAACCAGTTGTTAATGGGCCTATAAAATATGATATAACAGATAAGTCGTAAACGCGAGTCAAAGCAAGTACTAGTCAAGATCATTACCTGACATTGAAGAAGACTGTTAATTTGCAAAGGAATAACTTTCATTGTGTGACAGTGCCAATAGTCAAAGCCTTGGAAAATCGCTCTAAAAATACGAAACACTTGTAAAGAGACTATAAACTAATTATCTTCGGATTACGTAACACTCAGGATGCAGACTGTTCGCATATGCTATCTATTTTTTCGCATCGTAGATATATCGTCCTCTCATGTACCTATATATTTCAAGTGCAGAATAATCAATGGCAAATATGCTTCACACCCATTCATTGTCAGGTTCAGTTCTGTTGTCAAACGAAATGAACGGCTTCCGGTAACTGGTCATAGACGTGGAGTTACTATCTGTGACTGACAACTCTATAGCGTCCACAACCATTATTAACTACAACTTAACTCAAACATTATCACGTGACATTTTTATATCAGAATTTTCAACTCAAAATTTGATTTTTAGATCAATTAATCTTTAGATTTATTATGTATTGGGGGTATTATGAGAGATATTTTATATATGTATAATTATAATTATTAATAAATATTTGTGCACAGAAAATCGTCAGGGTAAACATCGAGATTAGCAAAAATCATAAACTATTTCTCGCATCTTTATCTTTACTTCCAACAGTGTCACTAATTGTGAGACTTCCTCGAGACAGACGTTCGGAGATGATCCGATCTTACTGACTGAAATATTGCATTTGAAACGTAACGTATTTCCCTTAACACACGTGTTCATTAACTGCTTTAAGATCGCCGAGAAACGATAGTATCCAATTAAGGTATGTACAAACATTTTTTTGTGGAAAATACGAGTTGCACTCGACATCGCGAAAGTCACGCTGATAAAAAAACTGGTCCTCAACATTGTATAAGCATTGTCATACATGGCGAACATCAGTTTAAAGCGGTCTTTACGATCCATCAATTTGCGCAATGTGCAGCAAGCATAATTCTATTGCAGAAAATAATAATCAAAAATTGATTTTAAAAATTTCACTTTTGTTGACCATCGTCTTAGAATTTTATGTAACATAATTATGTAATTGTTGGAATATTTGAATTTTGAGTTATTTATTGTAAGCTCGCTTGACTCCAGTATTCTTCCTCCTCCTTCTTCTTCCGCTTTCTCTGCGGTGAGTTCTGTTGTCTGATGGCTGACGAAGTGTACAGTTCAAAGCGTATAATCAATAAAACGAAGCTTATTCCAAAGACAAAATATCGAGTTCTGGTTTTTCTACTCTTTCCAACCAAACAGAATTGTCAACAGTAATTAATTCATATTAAAAATTCCGCCACAAGTCACAACGCAGCCCAGGTAGCAAGCACTCGTCATTTTGACGTCAATTGACGTCAAAATGACGAGGCTTGCTACCTCGGAGATATATCGCAGATTTCTCAATTATTTTGTAACAGGTATTTCCCCCTCAAATAAATATTCAATTTAATGCTAAATTACTAGGATAATTAGTGTCAGAAATAAAAAAGTCAATCCCTATCAAATTCTCCTTAAGATGAAGTCGCCTTGAAAATGGTCAAAGAATACGTGGCTGAAAGACTATCCGGTAAATCTGGAACGTATATACATGTACATGTAAACGTATTGCTCGCCGCGTGCATACATACGTACCTACATGGTATATTACTCGTACGCATCATGTGGAAGCTGCAGAATGACTGCCACCCACGGTGCGGCGGATTGGCGAAAGAGAGAGCGAGAAGAAAAAAGAGATAGAAAGAAAGCATAATCGAATCGTTAATATCGTTTCTTGAGTGGCAGAGTCAGACCTCTGTATTTATACCGACATATATATGTCTTCTCAATTTTCTTCTTCCCAACCAACGAAATGCATATCTTTATTTCTTTCTGCTCCCTTTAGAGCGCGTATGTTTGTTTTTATCTTATTTCGTAGTTAACCCGTCAGAATCTTAAAAAAAGAAATTTTATTTAAAAAAAAAGTTATATTTATTCTTCTTTTATGATCACTTTTTGTGACCTTTTTTCCCTTAAATATTGATATATTGAGAATAATATTAAAAGATATGTAATACGTAATTTGTTATTTTAAAGATGTGAACGTCTCTGTGTGTCTGGAGGGAAAGTTGATTAAAATACTAGATTTTACGTATACATTTTGAATACACATCAATATCACAATTGTAAATATAATAATAAAACTTATCATTTATGTATAATCTTTATTATTATTATCTTTATTATTTACCTAAGAAAAATAGAATAGAAAAAAAGGAAAGCCGTTCTAAAAAAATTGATATTTTTTAGATTATATATAAAAATATACATATATAATTAAAAAATAAAATGTATATACTAAATTAATATATAAAAATCTTAATAATATAATTATTTAAATTTGGCATAATTTTGGGATCTCTTGGGCACATGCTACAAAATCGCAGCGGACATCACGCACGTCCGAATCAGAGTACGACATATGGCGATGTTAATTAAAAAAGTTAAATCGAATGCAGCCAAATGAAATGAGGTTCCATGTCGGCCATTCCGTTTCCTCATTTGTACCTTTTTCGTCGGTCCGGGCAGGTTATACGATTATCCCAATTCCCTGGTCGAGAATGCCATGGCTCATCAGCTTCTTTCAATTAGGGCATTAAAAACCATCGGGCGCACACCGCGTCGATTGTACCGCATACGTGTGTGCGCGGTTAACTGATTAACCGCTCCAGATCAACGAAGCGGATCGCGCGAATGTACAGTGTGTCACTCCGACAATCACAAATGACATTTGTAAAAAGTAACAGTAGAAAAGAAAATTTATAAGAAATGTGTGCGTGTATAATTTTAAAAATGGAAAATTACGGCCGCAATAGTAAATTATGACAATTAGAAATTCTTATACATTTTTCTTCAATCATCTCACAATTCTAATTATTTACAACAGCAATAAAGTGCTAAATAACTTCTGTAAAAATTGACGTAGATAGCATCAAACGAAATACTGGGTTTCTCGGAGCTCTCGACCTTAATCTCAGCGATACGAAGTTTACGACGCAATTTTAAATTGATCTGTCAAAGCTTGTCGGTAAGGCAATGCACCGAGTAGACTTGTAATTAACCCAAGTTAAAGTCCAGCTACATTTAAATGCAGCGCGAAACGGAATCTCGTAACGAATTCTCTCTGCCGCGCTGTATACACCGGCTGTATCGGTTCGAATCGACTGATCCGACCGTTATGTCGACACGCACGGGCATCGCGCTATATAAGTAGAAACGCACACGACGACGCGAAACATCCATGTGCTTTCGGGGTTCGCCGGTTTCTCTGCTTGCCAGATGACACCGGGGTAACCACTCTCCGGATCCACCACGGTTTCCCGAGCGCGTCCAAACACACACGCCGCACACGGGCTCGCGCGTATACACGAAGGGCGGTCCGAAAAAAAAGGGGGCACCTTATGCGCACCCCCCTTGCCGAGCGTCGTGTGCCAGTCGCGTGCCTCTGATGGGCATTCCAGGATTCCTTCCGGGATTTTCTCGATTACTCTCTAGCCGTTATTATCTAGCAGACGATGAAATCCATGCACGCGCGTGCTCTTCGTTTTTATTACCTTGCATAAATGAGATATTTTTTAAATGAAATTTATCTCTTTCTTTTTAACTCAGTAATTATTCTGTTATATGAGTGCACTGAAATAAAAGTAATAACGCATTCGAAATGAAACAATTCACACTGCAGATCTTCAAAACTAATAATATCACAAAAAAGACCAATTAGATTATTAATTAGAAGATACGCCACAGTTCTTCAGATTTCCTTAGATCTGACATTAAAACATTAATCTATGTCGTATATGTCGACGCCAATCACTACCACGTGTGCGACGCCGTGCCGTTGAAATAATAAATTATAACGAGGTGGAGACACGTGGAGCGAGAGCGAAGATCGTGCAAAAAGCGAAGGTGGACATTAATTACCCGTTACGCTCGACGGGTGGACACCGCGACCAATTTTCTCCTCTAGATCTGCGGTAGCACGCGCTCGTAAATTCGGGGCCAAGACGGCCCGGATATTCCTTCTAGTGTGTCATTTCTTTATTAAACGCTACAATTATATACGCTTCTTCATGTATCGACAGCGCGAGAGAGAGAGCGAGGACGGTCCTTTCTCACTCCTGTCCGACCGCCGGATTAAATTAATCCACGTCGGACGAATCATTTTTCTTACCGTCGCGCACCGGCATATGTGTGGTTATTGTGGGCCAACGACTTGGAATCTGGGCTATCCCGCGAAAAACGAGCGAAACTTTGCGCGATTTCGAGAGGAGGCAATTAAGATTATTTTGGGGCGACCAAAAAATTAACAGGAGTCTGTAAATTCATTTATAAAGACGTGTTAATATAGTGCCGCTACTTAAAGAAATAAATTAATCGCGAATCACTCGTAAAAGAGATATTAGCTTGTCCAGCGGAACTTTACAAAGAATTAAACCCTAATTGAGATTTCTAAGTAAATGAGACAACATATCGACTTTTTATCTATCTTTTCTTAATAATTTTGTAATAATTAAACTCTACAGTATGTGAGAGAATTAAGAAAGAATTACATGTTAATATAGTTATAGTTACATGTGTCCATAATTTCGATCTTGAAATTATCAGTTTCACTGCTAATAACAGTGAAAACCATTACATTGCGCCAATCAATTTTAAATGCGCGATACGCGCGCTTGATTTAACGAACGTTAACGAATGTATATGTAGATGTAGGATGTAGATGCCGCGGTGCCATGCAGGTGTAAATGTTAAGAGTAGACACACGGTTTACGACTAGGTACAAATCATTCGATGTGTATACACATTATATTGTTCCTCGAGGCTGGCGTTTCTAGTGGCAATAAAGCCACTTGGGTCATGAGTGGATAAATGTAAAGATAATATCGTATTTTAGCGAGACCGGCCATAAAGTGATGACACGTGTACGAAGAAACGCTCCGCCAAGTAGGTAAAAGTGCCGGGATCGCGATAATTATTCCTTTATAGCCCTCGCGTGGGTCTCGCACTATTCAGGCTAACAATTATTAAGGTTAATGCTGATGTGTTAAAAACTCGTCACTTTGATACCATCAAGTTTTACCCGTTGCTCAACAACGTCGCGCGCTATATGCGATTATGCGCGCTAATGATTTGAATTCCATTTATACATAGTGCTTCAAGTTCGTTTTCAGCTTAAATCTTCGCTTTTAAATTTTCTCGATATAAACTAAACTCTCCTTCTCGTTGATATTAGATGGAAGCAAACCGACATCTCTTTCAATCGAATAGTGGTGTATTTTTTGAGCGATAAAGAATGTGGCGTTGTGTAAGTTAAACTTGGACGAGTGACTCCTCGACCTAACAGAACGACCTGCCCTTTGTCTAAAGTTTTCGGACGATATAGGGGTGCAGCAGCGTTTCACGGTTGGTCTCCTTCATGAATCGTGATGCTTCATTTAATCACCCTGCAGGGGATGAACGGCCACCATACACGCGCTCGCTGGCCTCCACCTATGGCAGTGCCTGAACCAGATGTTCCCATCCACGATGCGCCGACTTTTAACCGGCTCTCGTCGTGGTGTAAGTGGTTTAACTGGACAGACTTTAGGTCCGTTTGAATCCGGTGGTTGTCGTCGCGATTGCATGACATATGCCGCGGACACACGTTTCTCAATTTATAGCACCGAAAAATACATTATACATCCAAAAAATAGTTTCTGTTCCGTTTTTACGTAGATAATTCTTAAAAGCATTGTTAACGCTCAAGAGTGACTATAAAAGTTTTATTTTCAGAACAAAAATGCATTATAATGTTCAAAATAATGTTTTAAAAATTAAAAGAAATTTCACATAGAACATCTTGATGTATTCGAACAATTAAAGTAACTTATACAAATGTAACCGCAATATATTGATATCTACATATAGCAAAGGTAAAGTGCTAATTCCAAATGTAACTCGAAAACGAAGTATCGGTACTCCATTCTACAAGTCTAATTGTAAGTGAAGTGTTTTGTTGTAGTATATCGTTGAAGCTTCCGGGCTACCGGTGAGACATTAACCCGCCTTCACACGTACGCGGCTCTTTCTCGTTTTATTTAATCGCCATTCTCCGCAAAGCGTGTGCGGGCGTATACGACCGTTGGCGTGCAGCTGCTCCTTCGCTTCGCACACGCACGCGAGTGCGTGTACGCGTCGTCGTCGTGACGTCAAAGCGATATATACCTCCCTGTATAGAGGCTCATCAAAAATCGGTTTTTTACCTCAGTTAGCTGTTGCGTTAAGTCCTTCATTTTTGTATTCCCGAATAACAATTTACTACGCAAAGTTTACAAAACATAGTTGCGTAAAATTTCTTCAAGCATGTGTTGTTTTATCACACATACATATTAAATATAATTAATATACATGACAAAGTAGTTTTTAGATAATTATTATTAACTCAGATTAGAACAATTCTTTAATACCCAAAGAAAACAGATTTGTTTGCATGCACAAGTAGTAGTTACTGCTGTATATTAAATTTGATTAGAAATTGTAATCATCAACTAATTTAGCTCATTTGTATTATATTAATAGATAGGAAAATATGTATAGTTTCCAGAATCGTCCGTCTAGAAATTGAACGAGTGTTAACGTACCATATTATATCAATCCATTAATCGCGTCAAAAAACGGATTGAATGTCTCTCTTGAAAATTCTGCACGCGGCAGGTACCTTCATACGTAAGTAGTATGGAGAACATGTATCGTGGTATAATGTCACGCGTTTCTCACGAATCCGCTTATTGAATAATGCATGTCGCACTGCAAAGCGAGGATTTTCATACGACAATGACACTCCTGTATCGAATCCGACAAGCGTTCGTTAGAACTTGCAGCGCACTTTCACGTTTGGTCAGTTTTTGTGTCCATTTATAACGCGACTTATTGTTTGCTCTTTCCGGGTTTTAAATTTTTATCTCAAGCATTGCTTTTTCAAATGCTTTATTTATCATCTCTTTGCAAATGACAATCACAATTATACTATATACATAAAAAATCAATGTCTAATTTATTAACGATCTTTAATGGGAGAAGATAATTCCAAATTTTCTATCGCAAATAAAATAAGACACATGATAAATGAAGTACAAAATAAAACAATATACGACTTAAAAAAGTAAATAGAATCAAATAAATAATTCAAGATGATTATTATCTTCTATAATATTTGTGTCGCATAGATTAGATTTAAAGATATATTAATTTATAATACGTATGTATTATGTAAATGTGCACATGATTCTTTTCTATACATGGTTATATAAAAGCACCATGATAAAAGCACAAGCAATTTTTTTCTGTTGAAATAACCCTAAACCAATCTTTAGACAAATCGCATTCGATCCCAAATTCGAGTAATAAATTCAAATCGGCGAGAAATACTTCACCAGGGATAGGCCGCGCGTGAAGGCACGTGCCAACATGTGAAGATCCCGTGCGAAGTAATAAGGGAAGAAACGATGAATGGGAGAAAACAAAGAGTATGTTGAACGAGGCAGAAAGAAGCGAAGAAACCAAGAAAAAACTTAAATAATTACGAAAACTATAACGGGTATAACAAAAGTGAGTTCCATACTACAAGAGGAGATAAAATTTAGACAATCTATAATTCCTATCATAAAATTAAAATAATTTTATATAATGCAAAAACATTTAAAGGATCAGGATATATATATATATATATATATATATATATACCATATAATATGCGGCATATAAAATAAACAGAATTCTATTCTGAAATTTGCTGCAAATAATGGATCGTCCAAAGTGAGCTTAAAATTGCAACCTGAAAAAACATATCGCGGCAAATAAAGAGAGAACAGAAGATGCGAAATAGGAGCGAATGAGAGCAGAGTGTATTTAAACTTGAAAGAAAGAAAGAAATTGTGTGAAAGACAAAGCGAAAAAAAAAGAGAGAAGCAGTTAAGAAACAAAGTGCGGGAGTAAGAAATCGAGGGAGGGAGCGAGATGCGAAGTAAGCGAGAGGCGCGTGCTCTCCGTGAGAAACGTGGCGCGTGCCGGCGTGTGCCCGAGTCACGTGCTCACCAAACATTGGCGTAATCATCCTTTAATCCGATACGCAGGTAAGATTGTTTACCAAAACGATTGTTAAGTTATAACAAGCCCTTTTGGTTGCAATAAACAATGGAAATCATTACGTAATGTTATTTCTTTTAGGGGAGGGGGAAACAATTTACTTCTTTATATCTATAATAAAATTATCCCAAATACTTTCACAAATGTTCTTTCGCAACATTGTAATATCCTTTGTAGTGTAATCTTTTTTAAATGTAAACTCATCTATAACTACAAATGAACTTGTCGTGTGAGAAATCTATCATAAGAAAGGTTGCAAATATCATAAACAATTTTCAAAAAAAAGTGCGTTAGATGGACGGCTTTGAAGAGATAATAAAATTTCTTGAACAAAATTATTCGTCAACAATTCTTGATCCTTGATTATTTATATTGACGTGTTGTTGTCTAGAAAATATTAACCGTACGCCAATGACGGATCTGCTTACCTTTTTTGCCCAGGGGAAGGGAAGTCGGTTGTGTTCGCGCGCGAACGTGTGTCGGGTGCTCGTTCCGGTTGGTGCATCCTTAGGTGCATCCTTCGTGCACGCGTCTCTGACCGATTTTAGGAACAGCCCGAATCATCCATTTTTCCAGTGGATTTAAGAGGCGATCGATCAAATCGGATCCTACACGCATTCACATACGAACTCGGTAATTAATAAATAAAAAGCTTCTTTCATTAATTATCGCATTCTATTTCTATATAGAGTTGATCAAACAAACATTTTAGGAAAATTTTATTTTTAAATAAACTTTCCTCTTCGAAAGATTTCATCTAAATCTAAATTATTGACTGTATATACATTCTCTAACAGGATAGAAGAGATTAATCGAGGATTTACATGCGTACGCGTGCAATAAATGTAGAGATTAATAATTTATTAATTAACATGAATATATATATATATATAGATATACCAAAACAGAGAAAAAGAAATTTAAATAATGCCACACATATTTAACTTGCATAATTTACACACATATGGAAATCACGTATGCTACTACTTTCCTTTTGTTCAATAAAAGAAATTGCCTCATTAAGAAATACATAAGTGCCACAATATGAAGTTAAGCAAACGTTAGATTGATATTAATTTTGAGAAACGTGCTTTCCGACAGTATTGCGCGTTGCGCAATTCTTCAAACGTAACGAAACCGCTTACTTAATCTTGGCGGCGAATGATGAGCGCAGGTGGCCAGCCCCCGCTGGCTTCGCATGCACGAATAAAAGATTACAAATTCAAATGAGAGAGGGAAGCATTTTGCGCAACGAATCCTACGATTGGCTTATTTCCCCGTGAAACGTTACGTACGAATTCGAGACACAGAATGCGCAATGCGCCGAAGTTGTTATTTCATAGCGCTATTCGATCTGTGTTTATAAATGAGATCGCTAATCTTTTATCGGGTAATTGGAAATGCTGTAACATTTTACATACCGACTTATGATTGACAGATTTTATAATGTATATAGCGCGCGAGCGCGCTGTATCTTAATTGACATGTCTTGTCATTCAAGCATTTAATTTCGCCGAAACGTGCAGTACGTGCACCTTTAATTAAGCTAATTTGCGTGCAAATTTCTGTGCAGTAACTATCGATTTCTCGACGTTGAACCGATCTAATATTCCTGATTCAAAAGATAACACGCGACTTTCGTATCTCAAAGTAATCGGCGTCCAATCAAACGCGTAAGTTCCTATACATAATTTAGAAGAAAGAAAGAGAGAGAGAGAGAGAGAGAGAGGTAGTATCGCTATTTATTACGCGCTCCAGGATAAGATCCTCTCAAGCGCAAAAATTAAAATACAAACAATGAAAATATAAAACTATAAAAATAACACAAAGTAATTTAAAAAACAAGAGAGAGAGAGAGAGAGAGAGAGAGAGAGAGATACAAAGTATGATGCCAAAAATCATCGTGAATAAAGAGGGGGGAGAGTGAAACCTGCTCTTCGTGCGCCCGTATCTTTCGCATCGTATGCGAAGCAGCTTTGTCAGGAGAAGCTTGTCAGAGGAACACGTGAAATCCGCAACCGCTCGCAAGCTTGCGCGCGTACACGGGTAGACACGCGACAAGCGGTGCGACGAGTCCGGCCTGAATCGGGCGGGTCCTGGAAGCTAACGGGAACCCCAACCCGACGAGAAGAGACGGCACACCGGACTGCAGCGTGTTATCCATTACCTTCTCGACACGTCGGTATTCTGCCTTCCCCTATCTCCCCTCCCCCGCCGTCTCTCCCGTAACTCCAGCATCCCTGTTTCGCGCGTCCTCGTAATTACTCGTATCTGGTTAATTGCTGCCTCATCCCATCTTCGCGCTGCCACCCTCTTCCCTGCCCTCCCGCCGCTCTTCCTTTAAATCTCCTACTGGTCGTATGCGACGATTTAACATACACCTGCTATGAAAATGCCGTCCCTTCGCGTTTATGGTAAACATGTAACGCCGAGATAAAGCAGGAATGTAATTTGTACGGTGCGACTTCGAGACTCTTCGCATGACAAAGATAAGAATTGAAGTTTTTTCGATAGCGGCATCTCTTCTCGTACGGCTGAACGGGAAACCGGTCATTACCGACGGTTATATTATCTGGTTCGAGAATTAACGGTTGTTACGCCGTAAGACGTAATGATAAATTTATTCGTGATTTTAGCGCTGCAATTATACCACTCGGCAATCTGAAGATTGTGCGTACTTTCGATGCTTCTTTAATCGTTATCGCATTTTTAAGGATATCCAAATTACAAAGTTGCATAAATATGTATCGTGTATAAACCAATTTAGCGTGCGTCGTGGAATATACCAGAAATGTACGATGAATAAAAAAAAATAGGCACCTTCTGCCTCGTTTGGAATAATTTTATACAGAAAGCAAGAAGATTTTGTTGCAAAATATTTTTATCATCCGTACACTTTTCTTAATTAGTAATTCTTACTTTCATTTTTGCTACTGTTTATATTATTATTTTATTATTGATGAAAAAAAAAAACAAATTAAGAAACAAGAAAAAACAAATTACTCGAGAATTATTAGAGACAAGTCATATTTACGTTGTAAGAGCTTTTCTGTTTGCTAGCTCTATGATCGATTTGGATTTTCCCATGGATTTATTACAATTGCATAATACATCGTTCGTCGTATTAGAATATTCAAAAACGGAAGGCATATTGGGCATTGTCCTCGAAGGGACGGGAATTCGTCGAATTGCAATTACGCGCGATATAATCCATCAGATTAAATTAATTGAGAAATTGAAACTGGACGTTACGAACACACGCGCGCCCCGCGTGCGATCGATAATTATGCCGCACTTGTTAATTATTCCCCTCACTATATACTGCTTGACGTTTTTCCCTCCCCGCGCTACCGCCCGTCAAGCTTGTTATTCCGTTCCCGCTTTGCACCTGCAACGGTAGTTTTCGGTCCCAGAAGCGATTCGGCGGATTGCGGCGAGAGATTAAGGGCTACAACCCGAGACAAATCTCGATCTCGCGCGCCGGGCCGCGAAGTTTTATTACGGGATGCCGTTGCGTTAACGAGCGGCAATTATCATTGGAATCGCTGCTCGCTCCGTACGTTGTACTGCTTCCCGTGCGCCCGGCCCGAATGTTGCGGCTTTCGATGGAAATTAATAAATCTCCGCTAATAAGCTGATTAACTTGCCTCCATACCTGAGATATATATGTGTATATGTGTATGTATGTACAACTCGATTTCTCTGCTAACGGGACGATTATATGTTCTCAAAAAATCTCAGTGTTAATCAATATGAAAAAGGACAACATATCTGTAGCATGATCCTGAGAGATTAAACATTGAATCGCATTATGTATCTCAAATATGTATATTTGTAATATGAATTAAATCTAATAATACAAAATATTTGGAAGTACCTATATTTAACCCTAGCTAGTCACATTTATTTTCGAGTCTTAATTCGTCACACTCGTCCATGAGACCGCTCGACTTTGCCGCATTGTCATTTTCATTCTAATTAATATTTTTAAGCTTGTGACGTAGGAATTGGAAATACAGAGTCTGAATAAGATGTTTATGATAATAACAGGACAGGAAAATTATTTGAGTTTAAATTGAACTTATTACAAGGAAACTAGAAAATTATATTATATGTGAAAGCTAGAAAACGGAAAAAGCTAGGATTAGCTCTGCAATAATCTGCAGTTTAATATAAAAAAGGTAGATAATGAATTTTGACCGAATAACCCAATTCAGGCAACGTTTCACTTGACTTGTTCCAGAGAACGAAACCGCAGAGACGCGTAAAATCGACCGCGACGTGCGAGATGGACAATCGCGAGTGTATGATCTCTCCCCCGTCCGAGATACATCTCATCTCGAGAGAGTGGAGAGGAGGCGCTCCCCTTGAGATTTCCGGTCACACACGGCTCTGGGAAACGAGGGCGTCCGGAATTGGCACGATGGGCGTAGCACGAATCGTTCTGGGCCGCCCGGGCAATGGCAGAAATTGCGAAACTTCCCGTTTGAGTTGCGAAAGCGGCGATTCGCAATGGAACTCGCGCTGGAACGTGGATGCGTCGCCGTTGCCGTTGCAGCGGAGAAGATATCACGCATCACGCATCAAGCCGCAAATACTGGCACTTACGCGCAACAAAGGACGTCCTCGTCCTCGGTTAAAAGGAACAGATCGCGCGTACACTCCGACCTAAGAAGGTCTGGTAAGTATCTCTGGAAGTATTTCGTATCTCCAGCAAGTAGATGATCCGTTCGAGAGAATTAAAAGCGAGAATAGATTATCACAGAGCAACATATTGAAAGACAGTTAATGCAAATATCTGTTAGGATAGTTGGTCTTGTAGCAGAAACCATCTCATCTACAGAAAAAAATTAAAAATCACTATTAATTGTTTATAAATGTATTAATATATTTGATGAATAAGCAATTTTTTATATGTCGGTTTACTCCTTTCGCTGCATTTCAGGTTTTTATGAAAAATAATTAATTCTCATCGTCGAAAGCATGTAACAAAAATAACTTTGCTTAACGCTCATTTATTACATAATAATCTGACAATATCGAGATGAGATTAAATTCAATCGCAGGGCACTCATTTGCCACACGATGATCCTCACTTTTTCAATTCACTGTACTCGCAACGGGATCGCGTGCAATTTTGCCCTCTTTCGTCTCGATTTTGGTCGAGGTTTGGTCCGAAGAGAGAGATTTCGCGCATCCTCGTCGACCGATATGGCGGGAAAGTCTGCGGCGTGAACCTTCTTCATTCATGCTTCCGCGTCGTACAAAGAACGGCCGCGCCACAGTGACACCGGTTAACGTGACGCAGACGTGTTATTTTTATTTTTCTTTTTTTTCGAGAGGAAGAGAGAATGTTGCAACGATTGTGTCTTCTTAAAGGCGAGTGGGCGTCTCCCGAAATTTCCCGCGGCCCGACTTGACATCACTTTCCCGTCACTTCGCCGATACTTTCCATATCGAGGAAACGCCTTCTTCCTTCCGTACGTCGTTTCGAACGGTAGTTGTCACTTTACGGATATGAATGGCGAGCGATCGCACATTGTACGAAGTGTGAATGTCGCGATAACGGGATGACCGTGCGAAGAAAACTTTCGCGAACGACCGTTATCCGTCTGTCTAATGTCAGCATGCGTGATGATATTCGCTATTTCAACGTGTCTCCTCTTCTCTCGACTCATACAACAAAATATCAACGTTTCATTGTCTGGCATAAAACTGGCAATGTACCAATTAACCAGTTGTAATTAAACTTCAAATAGCTTCGCTTTATTTTATAACATATTTTTACGTGCTAACTGGAGATATATATTCTTTTCCTCTTTCCCGCGTTCATATTGCTATTGAAATTCGTGCAAGCTTCGTGCAATCTTGCGTGCAAAAATTCTTTTGTAAGATTATTTTTTTATAATTTTGCCTTTTCATTTTAATCGCCTCATGGCTAAATTAACATTGCCCATTTTCAAAACTATACCCGCATATCCCCAATATTCATACCTCCCATATGTGTAAATATTAGAAAGTCTGAAAACGGCAAACCTCTTCTGCCGCAGGTGATATAAAACAATTGCGATTCCAGCTGCAATTACAATAATGTTACTCTGCGGTTGCGCTTATCCCTCGAAACGTGACGGTTAACGCAGCGTACTTGGTACAATATTAACTCCTACGAATTTATTGTTATTACTTCAATTCCCGGGATCGTGAATTGTGCATGACAAATTAAGTCGTATCTGGACACAGTCGACAAAGGACGCGATGTTAATTGCGGATTGTAATTAGCGCACCGAAGCGAGAAAGTCATTCAATGTCCTTGCGTATGCGATATCGAAAGCAATCGCGATTTTCTATAAGCGTGTCCTTAAAGACACTCACTTACAATTGCGTCCTTAATTATGTTGTAATTGTTATAATGTCGACTACAGTAATAATAAACCACACATGTTTTTTTTTATTCGCTGGTAATGAAGAAACTTATTTCACGCGCGTTTCTCGAATGACTGTTATTAATGTTAAAATAACTTCCGCAACAGAGTGTATGACAAAATTGTTTGGTTAGCACCTTCATTAATTTATGGTATTTCACATTTTAGCTAATTTACTGCAAATTGCGATAGAGAGGATCGAGTTGCTCCAATGTTTACCTTAATCAACAAAATTTTTACATTTGTTAGTAGAGGTAGATTGAATGTAAATAGGTCTTGAGAGTTACAACTTAATAAAGATGTGAAAGCCAATCGAATATACATACAACAGTCAACCAATAAACCGATACTTGACGAAAAGGATGCATACATTAAAAATTCAAAGAAAAAAATAATTTTTTAATAATAGTAATAATACTCAAACTTATAGATGATGCTTCAAATATAATATTCTAAAACTCTTTTTTTATCAATGATATATACATTAAATATTATTTTTCAAGCTTTATCTATTATAATTATATATAATTATAACAATATATATATATATAATTTTGACTATTATTAAAAAAAAAATTTCAATTTGAGGCTTTTAAAAAAAATGCGCTTTACAGGGTTTTTTCACTTATGTGATAAGTATCACTTTAGCACCATTTGCGGTCTAATTGCAAGTTTCTGTTCTCGCATATCATTATTTCTATCCGTAATTGTGCGCCGTTTCGTTACAAATTGCACCATATCGCAACTGGCGACTGGTATTTTATCAATTGTACTACGCGATATTTTTACCTTTCCGTAACAGCTCGGAGTTGTTCCAACAAAGCATGGAACATATGCTAAAAAGATTGCAACACTTGTTTTGTATTTCTAATTGTCCGATCGTCTAATCTAATTCTTTCAATACGTCAATATATATAGCATATTTCATAGATACAATAAATTTATGAATGTAATCTACACAGAAGTGAGCATCTACACTACAGCAAGTAAAATATACGTGCATACGTAGATTATAATTTTTGCAGAATATCTATAATTGAAAAATTAATTACTTATTTACTGAGTATTGTATCGATATTATATTATATTATTATGATATAATAAATATCTTTTTATTATATCTTTATTAAAAGGTTACATAATTTGTCGCGGCCAGAAATGGCTATCTTTAAACATTTTTTCGCATTGTCAGTAAATAATATAGTAATCAATGCAGGATTTTATTTTATTTGATATATTTTTTAATCATGCATTGGAGTATATGCAACTTGCTATAAACGTTATATTTTTTTTGTAAAACTTAATTAATTTGTAATATATATACACTTAAATATATAACGAATAAAATAAGAAAATGCATTGATTACTGTGTTATTTACTGAAAAAAAATTCCTGAAGATACATTTCTTGCACGCGAGACAAAGGTATGTAACCCCTTAAGTTGTTCATTTACCCATTGGCATTGTAATGCAAATCTCTCGTGATGTCTTTATGATTTACTGTTTCTGTTAATCACCATATTGGTACAAATCGAAAATTACTTGTCGAACTATCGATAATTACTTGTCGGCTACTCTCGAGAAACCCACAATGCATCCTTTGCGGGAAACCCGAGTTCTTGGTCTGTGGATGAATACAGAATGAATACATTCTCGGTCACGCTCGTATCCGTAACCTCGATGCAATCGTCGTCATGCAGGCCTCATAGTGCAGGCAGGTGACTGAGAGGGGCGGAGAAACGAAGTGAAGAAAAATGAAGAGGGAAGAGCGACGTGGTGGCGAGTGGCGAGGCAGAGGTGAAGGAAGTCGCAGCGCGCTCGCATTGTTCGCACAGCTGTTTACCCAGTTTTCCAGCAGCAGCAGCAGCAGCGTGCAGCGGCGCATTGCGATGCTAATTTCGTCTGCATTGTGCGACGATATACGCGCATATACATTCATCGCGCGCCGCGGTGGGTCGGGAGACGCGGGGGGTGGGGGGAGGAGAAGCGAAGAAGAAAAAGAAGAATGCCTCGATCGTGATCTATGCGGCGATTCACGTCACCGTGAGCGAGCTAGCCTCGCGTTTCTGTCACGAGAACACGATCGCAATGAATAATTCAATTGATTCGAATCGAAACGTCGAATTGAATATTAGCCACTTTTCAAGATTAACAGCGGCTCCACCAAGATTTGTACGCTCCCTTTACGAAAATTTTTAAAACAACCATTTTTTTTAGATAGCTGGTGATTTGCTTCGAAGGCTTCGATATTCGAACTTTCGAAGCTTCGATACTTCAATCTCCGAAGCTTTGAAGAGAATCAAAATTATACAATTATTTTATATAATATAATAGCAATAATACCGCAATAAATATACATTTATAAAATTATATGACAAAATCCGAACTCTAATGTTGCAGTTATGTCGCTTATGTTGCAAATATTTTGTTCGAAGCATTAAACTTCGAAGCTTCGAATCTTTAAAATTGTCAAAACTAACAGCTGTTTGTACTGTTGCTACA
Organism: Temnothorax curvispinosus; assembly: GCF_003070985.1. Lineage (NCBI taxonomy): Eukaryota > Metazoa > Arthropoda > Insecta > Hymenoptera > Formicidae > Temnothorax > Temnothorax curvispinosus. The sequence goes on along the minus strand of NW_020210906.1, from coordinate 28,148 downwards.
ATTCTCTCGTGTTAAAAGTAATACTTCTTAAAAGAGCGTTTTTATCGCAATAAACCGCCATGTTTAAGCTTGTTAAGACTGGCGCGCGCGATTAACACGAGCTGCTGCAATCTACTTTCGGACCTCCCCGTTTTCAATTTTATATGCACGTTGTTGCGTCACAAATTACCGAGGATTATCTATCCGGTATATAACGAGGCGGAGGTGACGATAACGGCGGCTAATGAAAGCCCTTGCGCAGTTGATGACTCGGCCGGCTGATCGTGATTAACCGCGCTCATTCGGAAACGAACTAACCGCCATGAGCTAATCACAAACGTTATCTCCGCAAGGTGTGCAACACGTTAATCGTCTCGCTCCAGACGATACGCCGGGCAAATATACTGCGCATCACGCGAAAATGTCGTTGCGAAACGCAAACGTAAGGCGCCTTGAAAGACTGAAAGCTTCAAATTCACATTAGAAAAAAAAAACTGAAGATATGAAATCTTTACGGAAAATTGTCCTTTAAGACCAAGTTTTATTGAAAGCTATTTTCAAAACGATGAGACTTAAGATCTAATCTTGAATTTGATTTGATATTAGCAAGAAAGAAAATTTGAGCGTCGAATATCGCGATGCGTGAAACAATCGAATGAGCTGTCTAGCATTGCAAAAATAATTAGCCTACTTTTCAAAGCCATTTTTCCGTCGCGCAAGAATATGTCCAAGATATAGTGGCGTCGCAATTACAGGTCTTTTTGCTACCTCGTCACCGAGGTAGAGTAATTAAAGTACTTTGTGGGTATACGCGCGCGAGTTTCGTTCCCGATCATTACGTTTAATATTCTTACCGCTCTTTCGTTCTGCGACGTCGTCGTCTGCCTTTTCGATGACCTAGAGACTCAGCATCGCGGTTTAAACCCAAGGTCGTCGCGAAGACGGCGCCTGGCCCCTCTCAGCGCTCTCGTCTAGGATACGGCGGGTTCACGCGAGCGAGACGGTACGATACCTCGCCTCTCTCCTAGGAGAGAGCAGCCAATAGAGAGCGATTCCGACAGCGGCGCCGACGCACTCGGGCTCTCTCCTACTCTCGTGAGATGGTCCGCCGAATCAAATCTAACGACGGATATCTCGTGCGCGCGCACGGCCGCTCGGGAGAGTGCCTATTGGCGTCTGCACCCGGGCGCCGAGTTAAGATGGACGTTGCGCGATGGTACCCTAGATCATGGACCACGCGTTTCTAATGCTATTAGAGAACGTCAACGAAATCTCCGACTTCCCTGTTTTTACCACTGATCAAACTTCGATTAACCTAATCAGTGATTAACTTATCAAGTAATACCTGCACTATTTTGTTAATGTCGATAGAATTATTAATTTTTTGTTGTTTGACATATGAAGGAGAGATCACGGAAGTAAAGTGTGAGTTTAATCTGGCTGGATTTGTTTGATAAATCTATTAAGTTTATTTGCTCATTTATCACTTAATAATAAGAATTATGAAAGTTATAAATATCTCAATAACTATTATTTCATAATAATTATTTCGAAATGATTTAACAATCCGAATGATCTCTGTGGGATTCTAATCGCGATTGATCAGATCATCGCGATCGAGATGCGCGATAAAGATATTGTACAAAGTTAATCTCTTATGCGGAGCTAATTGTAAGATGCTGCAGCCGAGAATCTGTCACGTGCTATCGCCGTAAGCGCCAAGCGGACACGCGAACCAAAAATTTTAATTGCAAAACAGGGCAAGTGCAACTTGAATTTAAGAACACTCAACGCCGCTTGGTCGTTTCTCATGCGCGGGGAGTCGCGGAACCGTTAATTAACCGATCAACGATCCACGGCGCGTGTCGTGCGAAACGACGGCCGGGCCGGTCGTTTCAACCGGGGGGACAACGCGTCCGTCACGTCCACGCAGATGCGTTAATTCTAGTCGCCCTCCGCGCGGCAATTAATCCGCTATCGAGACTTTCGTCTCGAAACGGAACACTGATACGGCATCGAACACCTGCATCTCGCGATTCCTTTTCCCGCTGCGGCTACAGCGAGGTGGAAACCGCCCACCCGTTGGTGCGATACGCTTACAATAGAACGCATCTCCCGCGTACTCTCTGTCTATAAGGGCAGTGGTGGGGGTTCGATGTCGTGAAGACCACACGTTTCTCTATCGTGCTACCAGCGATTTCCGCGGGGACAGACAAGGGGATGAAGGGGGAAGGGAAGGAAGACGCGCGCGTACTCGTCTCTCCTCGTTTCCCACCACGTCGAACGCCGGCGTACTCCGCACCACGAGCGAGCGATGGTAGGCGGGGCTTCCAGGTAGGCACACGAGACCGACGCGCAGGTGAGAGAAGAGCGAAACCTGAGCGTGGTGAGGCAGACCAGGTAAGGGGAAGCCACGGGCAGGCCGACACACGCTCGTCCTCATACGCGAGAGACCGTGCGTGCCCTCCTCGGCCACACCGCGGGGTCAGTCGGGGTCCTGCTCTGAGTCAGGACACTCCGAGAGGGAAGAGTGAGAATTTCTTCTTCTATTTCTTCTTCTTCTTCGCACGGACTGAACTGACGTTCAGACAACAAGTTACCTGTAGTACTAGTACCTACTGGCTGCTCTCGGCGACACACACCGTAGCAGTCCGCTAATTGTCAAGGAAACAGAAAACGGAGTAGGAGGAAGTCAAGCGGCTGATGTCAAGGTTTTGTCAAGGGATTTAAAATATCTCGCGGTTCATGGCTCTTCGAGATCCAAGACTGAAGCGACTCTAAGTATTGAAGAGGAGGATTGGTTTAAACGATGATTCGCGTCCTCGTCGCGATCGACCTTGATGAATCGTGACTTCCGGAAAGAGACTTCGACCGACCGGTCGGTGAATGGTGAACGGAACCAGTTGCAAGGTCGTTCGAGAAAACACTTTTGAACTCGCGCGTTTGAACGAGCGACCAAGATCGCGTGTTTCCGCGAAAGTATCTGTGCGAAAAGGCGGCAACGTGTGCCCGGTGGTTTGACGTTTGCCGAAGAAATTCTGTGTGATTCGCGCGCGCCGAACTCTGAATCTGGCAGGCACAGTGCGCGCGGAGACCGTGATCGGGATAGTGCGCGGTTCCATGAGCGGCATACAATTTTAGCACATCGTTCTAGCATCGCCTGCAACACCTGAACGTGATGTGTGGTGAGTACAAGATTCAGTTAATATCTTTCGATACACGTTAATATAATCTATCTACCGCGACACTAATCACCGCGACAACACGTGACACCCGACTCTTAACTATACGGTAAACTTTGCCGATCGCAACAAGTTTACACGTATATCACGCACTTGCCGAGAGTTATATGTATTTCATTCTACGCGTCAAGCTTGTACCGTTACATAGAACAACATGGGATCGATTGGTGAGAGAAATTTTTAAAATTTGTGATACAAGCTCTCAATTGTTATACACAAAAAAAGAAGAATTAAATTATAGATAATTACTGATAAAAGAATAAAACTTGCTATAAAATATCAAAATTTGATTTGTTTGTGCGTTTTATAATTTTATATAAAATTTATGTATAAGCACACATAACTTTTTAAGAAAAAGATTACATTGTGCATCAGAAACTATATAGTATATTGAATCTTGAATCTATTAGTTATAGGAAACATAAGCGAACACGAGTATAATAATGAGTTGTATGGGAATGTGCCATATGCACGCTATTAATAATCGACGATCCTGTCGATCGAAGTGACACGAACTGATTTTTAACATGACGATGACACGATTTAAAGCTGATTTAAAGTTTTGACCTCCCTTGTAACTTTCCACGACGTCAATCGCAACTCTTATCAAGAGTAGTCACTTGTGTTTTTTTCCGCCGATCCGCACCTGATCTTTATCATCGTGTCTTACAATTAAACGTTACAAAGTAAGTCTTCGTGTTGATCGCTTTCGTCCTCGTCAACCCCTTGAACGTATTCCGCGATTATTTTGGCATCTAACATTTTAAAACGCAAACCACGTGTATTTTAAACAGGTACATTTGCGAGTTTATCGCATTTTTTTCGTGACACAAAAATATTTGTTATAATTCACTTGTCGTAATGGTAGTAAATGGTTAATTGTTAATAATGATTAACTTGTTAATAACAATCGTTAATAAGAGTACATTTGAAATCCGCTCGGGGTTGTTTTAATTCACATGTAAACAAAATTACAACCAATTACTTGAAAAATTTTCGAACGTCGAGATTATAGCTTATCGATTATACTATTTATCTGTGTTTTATGAGTGATTTAAATATTCAAAAAGCGCCAAGATCTCGTCACATTTTTTTAGCAAATTTCCGCCGCCAAATTACACATTTGCAGTTTTATCCCGAAATGTACAGCTTTTTCAATCTTGATGAAATTCCGAGATTCTTCTGTAAAAAAAAAAAAAACACACAGAATGTTTGCGCAATCTACTCTAATAAGCGGAATGAACTTCTCATTTTTGTTTCATCGTTCACAATTTCATAATTTTAGATGTAAATTTCAGCTGATTCATTCTACGATCGTAGACATATAAAATACATTGTTCTTTTTAAAATTAAAATTTTGTCATTTATCTATGTCTTATTGTTAATGGAAATTTATTCAAATTTGTCTTCTTTTTATTCATAACGCAAAAATTCTACATTCTTGAATTTTGAACTTATTTTAAAGCATATCATTCATTTACCTCTGACTATTTTGTTAAGTCGATATTTTGCATATCTAAAAATAAACGTATTTATTCCACGTGTTTCTACCTCTACAAACGATTAGATTTAATCTCGGATCTAATAGAATGCAAATAATGTTTATATGAAGGTACACCTTTGTGAAGCGCACGGCTTCTTAAACAAATGAGAGATTTTAGCACCGCGCGTATATTATCGTAATCGCAAAAGCGAAAAAGTACTGCGGATAAGCCGATGATAACCGAAGCACGAGGCATTAGAATTGCGAGTATTTTAAACACATCATGAATGCAAATATAATGTTAGGAACACGTGTAAATTTCCAAAACATCGTCGCAATTTGCTCGCTTGCATAAAGTACGATGACTGGCATGCAACTCTCTACTGCGTTGAAAAATGTAATGCAATCTCTTCCCTAAATAAACATTTTAGAACATAGTACAACTAAAATAACACTAACAATTCACAATATAAAACATGATTCATTGTTAAAAATGGCTAGGTTTATTGTGTACACGCTCCTGTACACAATGAACCATTTGACATTGTTTTAAAAAATCGAAATTGTGGCTAAATTTTAAAAATAACTTATGACTCATCTTATACAGTATGTAGCCAACTAAATTCATGAACTGTATGCAAAAACCCAGATCTCCAACTCAATAATTGAAAGAGATATAAGCCTCTGAAATTTACATGGTGCATTGTTGGACTATCCTAATTATTATGCTCTTGCACGAAATATAAGAAATAGCTTTCTTCAATAAAATATCACAAGTAAACTTTATTCTTTAATAGATGTGTCGTATTCTATATTCTCGTTTTTTAGTCTTTTCTATTAAGTGCAAATTTTTTATTTATGATAATTGTTCGCATTTAATAGGATAATTCATCTTATAATGAAATTTTCGAGAAATTGTTACTTTTGGATTATTTTATAATGAGTAAATTATTTTAAAAAATTTTATTTTTAATGGATTTATTAAATCCGTTAAAAATGTATATTAAATATTGTATTATTATATATAATACATATCACTGTCCTGTATAAAAAAACTATAACATTTGTCTTTGAAATAAAAAATTAAATGCTTATTTTAATCTCCGTTCGAAAATGACAGCTTGTAAGTCCAAAAATCCGTCTTAAAGATACTCAGGCGAGAAGAACATCTGACACTTGTTCACACCAGCTTAATCAAGGCATCGCGTAAATATTCATGATTGTTTTTTGAGATTTGACGATGAGTCGTTGCGGTGGGAGTTACTTTCGTAATTAACGAGCAAACGATTAGCCGTTTACGAGGCCTATAGAGCCCCGTTTATCATCAATTAATCGATTCGTTAATTGACAGATGTCTTCTCATTGTCTGTCATTTGGATTTCATATATAGAGCGATATGTACACGCTGCCGTTAGATAGAAATTTACCAAAAACACGATCGGAAATTTTCGCCAATGTAACGTAATCACCGTTGTCCATAAAGGGAAATTTTGCCCAATTCCGAAATTCGTATGAATTGGAAACGTTTTCCGTTCACGGGAACACCGCGTGAGTCACGAGTGATTAATCGGTAATTAAAAGAGTTCCATCTGGCCGCGCTATTAATTTCGACGATGAGAACACGAACGACTCACTGACTCGGAATTCATTTCGTGTGGCTGTGAAACGTGTCGAGCCTCAAGTGTGAAATTAAGAAATGACGCACTTAACGTACCTCGAATCTGTTAAAATGACAGATATGTATTTTCACAGGTGGCCACGCGCTGAATCAATCAATCTTTATCATTAATCGAAGATTTTTTTCATTGCACCGATTATCGCATACGTCTCTCTGCAGTTTGCTATCCGTCTGTCTTAAATTTGTTATACGTCTTAAATTTGTACTGAAGATTGCTAAAACATGGATTAGCATTCGCTGTTAAAGATGTAAATAGTATTCGCGCGAGTTTGACGATGATTCAACGCTAACACACTCGAAACAATCTCCGATAGAATGTATTTTCTATGAATTCACCTATGCTTTGTTTCTTTATTTGTTCTATCCGATCGATAATAATTAAGCGCAATAGTGAACGCAGTAAATTCTATATAAATACATTTTTAACTTTGCTAAAATATACATTATGTCAGTATATTTTATTATATAATGTACATTATAATGTTATTTACATATTGTATTTCTCGCGAACACATAATGTTTTCGACATTTCTGTTTGGTATTATTCGTAGCTTATTCCTTGTCGTCGCGCAAAATTGAAAAGATAGCAGGAAATCAGGTTTGCGACGCTCATGATTTATTCTCATACAAACAGTACGCGGTTTTTTTATTCTGTGGGTGACATGATGCATGGATGATAACAACGCAGAAGTGCAGCGTGATATATCGTTGAATTGGCCTCACCTGTCTAAATACGTGTCCATCTAATATCGAGACCTCGAATTTCAACACGAGAATGTCCCGCGTCAAAATCGTGGCTCTCTTTACTGCTTTCCTTTTCCGTCACTGATGGTTTAACGAGCGAAATTTCTGTAACATATTTCCATGCATATTTTATCTTGGAAACCAAACCATTTCTCGCGCCCTAATCTCATACGTAGACACTGTCAGTTCTGAAAATCTGTAATATACGTGACGTAAAATATAGAAAAATATATAGATTTTCAGTACTGACAAAGAATATCGAAATGCAGCCATTTTCATCACAACTCATTAGACTCGAGACGAAGATCGATACGTTCGATCCATCTCTCTTCCGTTTCTTCTTTTTCCTGCTGAATTATTATTTAAGTTATCTGGCACGGAAAATTACGTGCCTCTTATCAGCGGTACGCTTTTGTTTTTCTTTTTTTTTTTTGCAACTTTGTCGGACGAATTGTAATGCGCTCGTTTCCCTTTTCAATTCGCTCGTCTAAAACCGAGGAACAGTGTAACTGAAATTCGGAATAAGCAGGCGATTGGCAGCGTATATACACTACATCGTGCACCGTTATCTATGGAAACGAGTAACAAATTCTCGCTACCGATGCGTCCGCGCATGAATTATGTAGGAATGCAGCTCGTACGAATGCATTACAGATTTATTCAAACAACGAGTAGCGGTTATTAGTCGTAGTTTATGTCCAGACGCGATCCTTATCGCACACGGTGGGACCTTCGAGCCAGTGATTTACTTCGTGGGTTATCACCTGGCTTCCCGACACATCGTCGTTTCACGCAAAACGGCTATTTCTATTTCCACTCGCACACTCGCGTGTGCTTACAAGTCACCCCCGCGCGCCGCGCCAGCGAAAAACTGCACTCGCATCGTGCTCGATGCTTGTTAATTATTCGTTTGTTTGCGGCTCGTTAAAAAATATCTCCTCCAATCAACTTACGTGAATTAGAACACATTTTAATTAGAACAATTTTTTAATTTCTTGACAAGATTTTATACACTACAAAATTACATGTATGTTTGTTTGAAATATGTTATAAGGAAAACCACGTGTTTTATAAAAATTCAAAAAATTACAGATTGTTGACCATAATCTCGAAACGCGCTATTACATGTATGAAAATTATATAATTGTATTACGTAATTTTTCTAAAGAATGCGTGGCACACACGAAAATGATCGACGCCGTGGCCGATTAAAGTTTTCTCCTTGACTGCGCCGATCGGTAGAATTTCATGACAGCTTGAGAAATCAGTACAGAACACGTATTGCATGACGGAGAACAACCTGTGCGCGCAAAATATATTTATTTCATTGCCACTGATTATCGCTACGCGAAAACTGATCGGCAGTCGGCGCGCTCGCTTTTGAGAGCCTGCCCCGTCAAGTTTGCGTCGGACGGCGCGGCCGGGACACTTTATCGCGCGACTCGTCGCAGAGATCTGCGTCGAGCAATCACATCTGTCCGACCTCGCGCGATTAGGATCTCGTCGTCTCGATACGTCCGTCCGATACGCGATACTCGGCCGCGAGTCGCGCACGCACGATTTATAATTCATTTCGCCGGCCGCGCGTTCGTGATTTCTTTCCCGCGCTCGCGCGTCCGCCCTTTCGCGCGCAAATTCTTTTTTTCTTTCCTTCTTTATTCCGCCGACGAATCTGATACGCGTTAAAACGACGGCGAGATCGTCGCCGACAATGCATTAAACGCCGACATGCTCGCGTTAAACGCGGCGAGCATAATTATTCCGTATATTCATCGGCGCGCGAGATCGTGCGATATGGAAGCCAGCAACGGTTTTTAAATAACTCTCTTAGCGGGGCCGGACGATTGTTATGAATATGGAGCTCATAATCACCGGCATTCCTAATTCTCTATTATCGAACGGACGAGATTGTGGAGTGCAACGAGCATATAATTCAAGGGGAAAACTCGACGTTTTGTATCGCAGTACCTACATACAATCTCCGATTAGTTATACTTCCTGCGATAAATATGATTTGTCGGATCCTGATGTGGCGGACGTATATCGCGATTAATTACTACGGTAACGTTTAAATTGCACAATTAATTTTCAAATCGACATGAATAAAAAATCTTCAAGTTGCGTGTAACTATATATATGAAAAAAACATGTAATTAGAGAATTGTGATAATTTCTTATTTGAGATTCTTAATATTTATTTATAATGCTACTTTATAGAAAATGATAAATTATTGGTATCCCAGTTCGCAGAATAATTCTATAAATACTTCGGTGATTGCGCATAAAATATTTTATTACAATTAATGCAAATAAAAGCATAATCTGCGTTTACGGCTTACATTTTACCATGTGTTTGCAAAACAAATTTGGAAGATACGCGTGTTATGCGGGGCAACACTTTCACTTTATAATTTTTCCGATCAACACGTTCGATTAAGCCGTGATTTTGGACCGCAATCATTCTTCGCTTGCGCGATCGAAAAGATTTCGATCGCGATCAGCATCACCAGATTTTATGCATCGCGAAAGAATCCGCTTCAAGGCTCCATGTATTATTCATTTCTCTGTTAACGTATATGTTTCGTGTACGTAATGAACGCGTTTGTGGAATGCAGCCTCTACGCATGTTTTTACGCGAAATACATATATAACTCACACTTAACGTGAATTTCTGTAGTTCCTTTATTCCATAGAGGTTTTATTATCATATTCGAGATATTAAACCACGTAGAAATAGAGAATGAATTGAAAGTAGACAATATGAAGAAAGATAATATACCTAAACAGTTAGGAATATTTATTAGAAAATGTTAAAATAATACTAAACATCTAAGATATCTATCAAATTTCTTAAAAACATTTTAGAAATTAAAATCATGTTAGATATAATCTGTAAAAGATTCTTCAAAACAAATAAAGAGTATACCTATTTTACTTTAACGTCCTCTGTTTTAAATATTTTCGTCTTTATCCATGTAGTTCTGGTCCAAATATTTAATATTTATATATATATATATATATATATTCATGATATTTACTGTCTGAAGATTCACAAAAGTCACCAAGAAATTTCATTTATATCAAACGAATGATATTCATTAAGTAAAAATTCTGCAAGCCATTTTTGTTATTACATAAAAGTTTTTCAATTGCCTTAATTAAATGCCATTAGTTTTAATAACCTTTAGAAAATAGTATTTTGCAACTTTAGCACGTGCGTAATTGATAAGAGTCAATTTATCTGACATGGAGTTTTAGCTACACACACACACACACACACACACACACACACACACACACACACACACACACACACACACACACACACACACACACACACACACACACACACACACACACACAGCAGACATATGTTTATTGCGTTTTAAGTACGTACTTCAAAAAGAGCTCATCGATAATAACACGGTGTAATCATCGCAATTTCGAAATTTATATGCTATATGCACATTTTGCGTTCGTGCGTGGTGCAGTGCGAAATAATAAGCCAAGTATTTGCTCTCTCTCGTAATAGAAGCGGTACCTCGAACTTGGCACATGAAACCGGAACTTCATTGCAATCCCGTGGGAGTTCCGGCGGGCGCCTTGTCACCCCCGGCCACCCTCTCGCCACCCGGCAGCCCCAGCATAATCACGCTACCATCCTCGCCTTGGAGCCCAGGTGTACCGGGAAGCAGTTCGAGCACCATCGCCTCCACCACCAATGCACCTTCGGGCCTTTGTCAACCCGTCCCCGATCGTTTCAGCGCCTTTACCCTCGTGTCGAATTACAATCCCGATCTGAGACTGCAAAGTCTACCACTCAGCGCTAGCGTTGCCGCGCGAGGTAAGTCGTGAAAGAGTGGATGACGTGGATAAGGGAGAAAGTTTTGATGTCGTCTAACTTAAATGTATTTATCAATCTATAATTGTCAATTGAACCGCGCGATATATTTCAAATAGAAATATTTGATTATATAATATTTCTTAAGTTAATTATTCTTATATATTATTAAATGTTCCTTGTGTTCTTATGTATATGTTAATTATTCCTTTACGTGTATGAGAATATTCGCTCGGCGACGTAATCTTTATAAGCATTTTGTAAATTCTCTGTTACTTGAAGATCATCACACTTCCAAATTCCACACTTTGAACTCTGGTTACCTTTGTTGTCTCAGACATGCGTTGCGGTCTTATGTACGGCGGCTATGGGGCGTCTGGGGGTGCCTGGTGGGCCCGTCACATGGGCCTGCTGCTGCCACATTCTTTGCTCCCGCCTACGAGAATCCCGTCCCAACAGACGACACCGGTCACGAATTGCTCGCCCATTCATTCGGAACCTCTCAGTCCGGCACGTCCCGGATCACCCCGGAGATGCACACCGGAGAAGGCCAAGTTCGGTGAGATTTGCTTGAATCTCTCTTAAACCAATCTGCAAATGTTTATCATGTTACGACTGAGAGATTGTGAGAGAAGGAACTCTTACCAGGAACCGACATTGTTACTTAGAAAGCACCAAATCATGCAAAATTTATCGGAACATATTAGTTAAGTTACTTTTAATTAGCATCCTGAACAATAATTTGCATAATAATTTAGTCGATATTTATTTCAAAAACATTGATTATGAATCCTGTCATTATTAGTCATCGGATTTTTTTTATATGCAGATTGTTGGAAAAGAACAAGTAAAAATTTAGGTTATTTATAATATCCAACATATGTTACAGTATAAATACGTTGAATATTATAAACAACCTAAATCTTAATTATTATAATTGCTCTTTTCCAACAATCTGCATAAAAAATCCAATATCTGTCATTATTTTATATTGCATTATAAAAAAATGTCCAGTTGCTGAATTGGGCATCTTTATATATTTATAAGCATCGTATTTTGGATTAAATTATGTGCAATGTCTACAAGTTTAATAAATGTAGAGACGAAAACGCGAATACTTTAGTGAAATAATTGAGCATTTTCGAAATTGATAAAGATCACGATTTAGAAGAGTAACTCTAGTGAAGTTGTCTTCAGCCAGCTTCCCGGGATAAACCTTTTTCAGAGCGTTCGAAACATGCTTCTTTTAGAACAGTAGACCGGTTAATGAGCAATTATCAGTAAGTGGGTGCTATCGATCGACCAACGTTGTCACACGAGGCATCATTTATCGCCGCCGCTTGACTTTGCTGCACGGATACTAATTACGATCAATTAATTGCTATCTGCGCATACATGTATATATAGTGTGCAAAAACTATAAAATTTCCCCGCCTTTAATGATGATGTTACATGATCGATCATAAATTATCACTTTTTTTCGATATCTTGATGCGACGATTTGAAGTTTCTTGTTTCTTTGTGCTCTCCGTGTTATAAATACGTTCAATTAAATTTATGATGAAATATTTCTTGATAAATGCTTGATATATTGATTTTTTATTTCCATTTTTAAATGTATGTGTAAATTATTCTTTATATATTTTATATGGATTTACACTTTGAAAAATTTTATCATTTTGTATTATATTACATGAATAAAATATTTGTTTATTTTAATGTATAACAAGTAAAGTATTGTATTTTGTATTATGACGTATTTCTATATACGGTTTAATTAAATAGCCGTAAAATTTTCAAAATGAGAGATTAGCAGCGATTTGGCGAGCGCTCGAGTGACGAAATAGACGGGTGACTTCTCGTTTCAGAGGAGGAAGTGCCGTTGAACCTCAGCACGAAGCCGAGCGACGTCTCGTCGAGTATCGGCAGCAGAAAAAGTGAAATCTGGTCGCCGGGCTCGGTGTGCGAGAGGGAGGCCAGAGAAACGAGAGCACCGTCCTCCAGGAGTCCGTCCTCGACCCCTATAATTACGCGGCAAATTCATCATTCACCGCTTACACCGCCCTCCTCGACGGAAAGGACTTTTCAAGTGAGTGTTCCTGTATTATACCTCCTTATTCTCACTCGCGCGCACCTTATCCTGCTTCGCCGGATACCAACCGCCGAAGCTGTTTTCTCCGTAAGCGCATGACTCGTTATTTCGGTGAAGTAATACTCCGAAGAGCGTACTCAATCATGATTTTTAATGATAATCTGTAACAATACAACATAATTCTCTCTTGGAAAAAAAAGTGCGTTTTGGGAAGAATTTATTTCGCGTCACACTTCGTCGTCTCAATCGATTCGGAGAAATAGAAAAGACAGTATCGGAGTTTCTTGATTTAAAAATCGTGAGCGATGTCGAAAACACCGATACTGCCGTGTCGTAAAGAAAGATTTTCACGACGCGGTTCTCCGCGTAAATCGCGCGGGGAAATCATTGCGAATCCGCTGCCGCGGAATGCGGCCGATAAGCTTTCGAGGAAGACGACTGATATCGGTCCTGGAAATCTCGACTCCACTGCGTCCACGATATTCGACCCATCGTGGCAAGTGGACCGCGTGGTTGCGCGCGCGTGTCCCGTACGATTGCCGATTTTACGAGGTCGGCAAACATTCGACTCGTGCTTTTATTGGCGATCGCGTCTCGCGCTCGTAAAGAAGCTTCGATTTCCACGCGCGCGGCTTCGGTATCGATCGAACCGGCCGATCGCGGCACCCCTAAAGAACGTATCGCCGGCGGTAATTGGTGCCATCTTAGCGACCTTCCCCTCTGCTCTTTTCTTCGTTTCTTCCCTTCGTTTTAGAGCTTTGATGCGACCTATCTATTTCCAAGAATCTAACCGCACAGTCGTTCTAACTGACAGCTATAATCAACCCATTGATATTAATAGCTTATTTGACAGGAGAAAAAGCTATCCGTTGATTGTTTGGATTAATTCTGTCTCTCGCTAGTAATGAGTTTGATTACGTTTCTAAACATAATTTTTATCTTATGTACGTAATGTATAAAGTACTAATTGCAAGAAAATGTTATAAGTTCAATGTAAAATGAGAAACTGTGATTAAATTTTCTTTAATAATTAATGATTATAATAAAATAAATATCGTCAATGAGTATTTAAAAAAATATAACGCGAGTGTAAAATTAATCAGAAGATTAAATAGAAACATTTAAGACGAAATTAAGCGGAATTGGCTATTTTTTTTAATCATCGTATTTTCAATTAATGCTTCGTAAATGAATTAACTTAAACGCAATTTTTCTATAAACAAAGACAAAATTATTATTCTCGGCCCGATTAATAGTTTACGTGAAGCTCAGCTTCTCAGAACGCGACAGCTTTTGAAAAAGGTCGCCGATGATCGATATGTGGAGCTTGCTGGTGTCCGTTTTTTTTTTACGAGCCACGGGAAAGTGCTCCTCGCCAATCTGATGGTCAGGTCACGTTGATTTCCTTGAAAATCGATATTTTTCTCTCTTCCAGTCATGCATATTTACCAAGTTTTTTATCACAAAGGAAGAAACGGTTTGCTCAGGCAAATATCAATCTAGGCAAACTTACGCAACTTACTTATTTTCTAAGTAACAGTTATGTACGATTTTCAGCAACACTTTTAATTTTTATAGGTAATTCAATAATTAGCAGTTTTGTTCGATAATCGATTTAACCAATGCTATACAGTAATTACAGTAATATTTCATGAAGCAAATATAAACGATGCGTATTCCACCAGGCAACTAAAGAAGTTAAATAAATTCTAATAGATCGTTATAAGAGAAGTCATAATGACTTTCCAGCTGTTTTAAAAGAAACGCCGTCAAATGCTTAAGTTTAATTAAATAAAACATCATCATCGGAGCCATCACGCATCTGTTACAACATAGGCACGGTTTAATTAACATAACGAAGCAATCCGGACGGACAAGTTGTCGAACGGGTCGCGCTCGGTCCATCTTTGACTTTATCGCGGCGCGAATGTTTCCTTTTGGTACGCACGGAGAGTACGCGACCGGGGTTTTACGCGTGCCTACATACCGAGAGCGTAAAACCGGTCGATCTCCGTTCCGTTCGGAGAAAGAAAAAATCGGGCTTCGGCGTTCGAGGAGTCACGCGATATGAATTTCTTGCGGGGCGCGCAAATACCCTTAAGTGCGTCGGGGCGAGGAAACGGGTCAAACGTTTTTGACGAGTACATGGACCTCGACAAAAGACCCGCGCCGCCTCAATTACGTGTGATTGAGTGGAAGTAGAGAAACTCGCCTCGCCGTGGTTTTACGTCCACGACACGTAACTCGACATATTAGAATATGTGGGCCGCACACATGTATATATACGTATGTATATACGTTATGATGTGAAATTGATATTAAATTCTTGATATTGCTCAGCCTTTTAGTCTGTTCAGTCATTATTTCAGCCTAGATTTAGAACAGACTATTAGCCCTGAAGTATTAAGATAATTGAATTCCCAAATGTTTTAGAATTATATTTTTCTTACTCCATAAATGTATACCTACTGTAATTACATCGATGTTATATAGCTATTAGTAGAAACAATTACGATAAATCGTTCTATTACTGATTCATGCTTCACATTTTAGATTTCTATTACGATTTTACTTTTAATATCAGCAAAGTCTTTTCCAACGTACTTAAATCTCTTTATAACATAATATAAGTGTAAAGACTGTTTAGTAGGTCAACGTTGTGATCTTTATTAATATCCGCTTTCAGGCGAAACTAAAGGGATTTTGCTTCTCTTTTGATGGACATAACGTCCTTTCATTTTAATCACAAATGCAATATCTCATTTTTTTATAAAGTCAAAATTCTATGATTTTTAATAAATTAGAATCACGAGTTTCTCTAAACGCGTCCGGGATTCCCTAACCAAATGACAGATTACAATCTTCCTAATCGGTTCTCCTAGATTCTTCTAGGTTTCGTGAGGCTTAAGCTTAAACTTGAGAAAATAGCTTAAGCAACGCGTAACTTACCTGTCGCGATAATCGGCATTCGCGATACCGCGATGATTCATGGGCGACATTTAGGTAAGCCATTCGTGGGAAAGCCGCAGTCTTCTTTATATTTAATTCGCGCCTTCGCCGACGAGCGACAGATGTTTCGGGCCGCGTACAAAAAGCGTCGTAAGAGATTAACGGTAATTACACGATTTCGAGGAGCCGCGAATCGCGAGGAGCGCAGAAACTGATGGAAGGCGGCCAAGAGAGCAAGAACGTAGGCACGGACACTCTCTCTCTCTTTCTCTCCCCTCTATCTCTTTCTCGGCTTTGTTTCCGAACCGTACCGGAAGCAGACGCTTTCGTGCGGCGACAATGGCGAGGCTGCCTCGCCTCATCCATCCTTCCTTCCCACAATCCGTCGTTTCCTTCACGATCTCTCGACACACGGGCGTTCCGGCGGTGCTTATTAACGAAAACCCTCCCACTAAGGCGCCGCGCCGCTTTCCTTTCCTTTCCCTCGTATCCGCGAACGGGATGACGGTGTCTCACCGTTGACCGCTCCGAGAACTCCCCATTTTGCCACAGGTGGACGACAGGAGCAATTAAGGGTGACAATTGTTGTGCGTGGGAGTCTCCATTGTCGCGATCGGTACACCGGCGACGTGACCATCTTGCTTTAATTACAGTTAAGTGGCAGAGTTCTGAATACGTTGCTCTGTCCTTCTTTATTGTACGTAGTACATTGACCGGAATACCTTCCTCGTCTTGAGAGATAAAAAACGGACAAGATCTCGTTATGTTGTTTAAAATCTTGAATGTATAAGATGTAAATATAGATTTCGTCGTATCCAAATATGCAATCTGCAATTTTGAGCAGAATTTAGCATGGAAAATGATCCTTTCTTGAGTACCTTATTTACACGCAAGTAATATGTTCAAATAATTTTTTAATTTGGTTACGTTTCGCAAGTTGTCACTATCTCTCAGAAGAGCAACCACAATATTTTAGTAATCACGATCTCAGCCAGCAATCATTTATCTACCGATCACTACCGGTACCTTGGACTCTGTCAATTCTGAACGGCGAGGATTAAGATTCGCGCGCGGCGCGATATCATCGCGAAGAAGTTGAATGTCGCGTGAAGACAGGTCGCTCTTCCGTATATATTGATCGCGACGCGACGTGAATCATGCGTACTCGCGCGCGCAATAATATTCCGCGGTTGGCATATTCATACCCCGTATAAATTGTCAGCCTGGACACGCATCGAACCGCACCGTCGCGCGTCGTCGGGGCATTGTGACGACTGGCGCCCGTGTGACAATGAGCTAGAGGAGTGATAGAGAAAGTGAGAGAAGGAAAGAAGTAACGCGACGCTTCGTGAACACAGGTGTGCCTGGCGTCCCGGCGCCCAGGAGCGGTGCCGTCTTCTATCTCCCTCCGCGTTGTTCGCTTTTATTCCCTTTCCTAACCGCGTCCGCGGTTGAAAAGCAAGAGAAAGACTTTACGGCGTTGGCAAATCGCGCCGGGAAAAATGCGGTACGTTTTACGGAAATTATAATAATTGTCGTAAATAGGAAGAGATAAGTTTCTCGAACGAGAATTTGAAAAAACAAATAAGCTCCGGCGAGTTCATTTATTATTATATCGTTATTATAATGCAACGCAAACATTTTCAGATATTTTTATTGCAATTGATAAATGGATAGATCGTAGTAAATTCGTGGAGTTACTCGAAATGATCTCATTAATAGATTTTGAATGAACATTATTAATATGTAATATGATATATATAATATGATATATAACACGGGACAGATTTCCACGAGATTGGGAAGCGTGTAGAATCGCGGAAAGAATTTTCTTGAGAGGGATGCAATCAATATCGCGTGCGGAAACACGAACTGTCCAGGAGAAATTGATAAATTAGCTACTTAACGGTTTAACAGTTGGACGATGGTGATTTGTCTCGGCAACGGAAATTCCTATTAACGGCAGAATGATTTCGCATTATTGAAATCAGTAAAATTATATCTTCAAATTTCTGACGCGTATGTCAGAATATTATTAATTATTATTATAGCCGTTATTATATGGGACCAAGAAATAAACTCTTTCTCTGCCTCGTTTGATTAAAGGCACAATAAAAAATAACCGAGTTTCAAGAAATGTATTTGTATGTACAATATTTGCAAAGATAATTAGATAGCTTCGCTAAACAGACGTAGCACCAAGGTAAACCAATTTCTTTGTTTGTTACAATAGTGTAAGCAATGCGGTAAGGCCTTCAAACGGTCAAGCACGCTCAGCACTCACCTGCTGATCCACTCCGACACGAGGCCTTATCCCTGTCAATATTGTGGCAAGAGGTTTCACCAGAAGTCGGACATGAAGAAGCACACCTACATCCACACCGGTGAGTGTCAGCAATCCAATTTACCGCGTTTCAATTTCTAACATGTTAACGAGATTGCGTAACTAATTCTCGATCACGATGAGTTGCGGAAAAAATTAGAATAACATTATATGCAAATAATTTCAAGCACAAAGTACAAACGGAGATTCATAAAAAAAGTTATTTTCATACATCTTTCACTAATGTCCTAGCTTGATAATATAAAGATTCTCGGAAATACAATGTGCTGCATTGATCTCTTTGTCTCGTCACCTTACAGACTTTTCTAAAGAGAGATTATAATGCGTTAACCAGACAATACGGGGGAACCATATGACAAAGTTTCGGGGCATATACGAGGGGGCATTGCGTGAGCATCGATAATTGCGATTGTCAGTAACAAGCCTCTACTTTGTATATCTAATTTTTGCGCTGCGGACTATACTCGTATAGCCCAACTTTTGTCCTCGGAATTACAGCTTGTCGCGTGTTCTCCCTTAAACTTCTTCTTTCTCCGCGGTCTTCGATCAAATGTTGCTGCTACATATCGCCGATCGATAGCTACAATTGCTGGCATTAACGAGCTTCTGTCCTTATAGTCTCTACATCCAAACGGAAGACGCAAAGCGAGCAGTTAAAAATAGTTTCAATAGCAGGACACCGTGACAACTTTATTTCTTTTTTTCTCTCTCTCTCTACTACTAAACTAGTAAAATAATTAATAGCTAATATTATATTCTTTAGATGCTCCATGATAACATATTAATCTCTCAAGCAAATACTTAAAACAAAGTGTGTAAACGAAGTGAATATCAATTTGAATATTACAGTAATTGTGTATTAGCTGTACTCGATCCTTGAAATCCTAGTTGTCATTTTTATCTTGAATTGCAGAAAAATATCCATTATTCTTTCATATTTTATCGCGCATCTCGAAATGCATAATATTCCGCGCGGTACTTGGAATAAAAGACGTGCGATCGAGTCCTCGGCGGGTGGTTTCCGAATTATTTATGAGGACTGCCTTGTTGCCACCGTAGACCACTTTGTACATTATTCAGAACATTGGTGTCTTGTGATCGGCGAAATGTTCGATCATATATAAGTCGCGCAGGTCATGGAACGAGAATTAAAAGAATCTATTCTCCAATTTCTGAGAAGTAACAAATGAGGTTTATTGAAAAAGTAAACACATCCTGATTCTATACGCAAAGTGCATTTATCAAAAAACAACGCGAGAAAAGTAATTATAATGTCATAATTTCGTGAAGTATAAGAAAGTTGACTGAACTCTGATAGAGTTGAATTCGTTCGTATATTTACAAGTGACAATTTTTTTATAAATAAACGATACGTAAATTGCGGTTATTATATATTACAAGGAATATCTTATAAATATTTTAACGAATTAAAACGCCTGTGAATTAAACGGTTCCGTCGCGCGCAAATTAAAACAAATTAATTAAGATCTTAAGACGTCGTTGCTGCAATTCAATCCATTAAGCGTAATACACCTCGTACGCTATTTGCAGAGGGAGCACTTGCAAAAAGTCGCATTTGCTTGATGCGCGTTATCGCGCAAATGAGATTGCGTTGCAACGCGCATCCGTTCGATCAAGCGCGACGACGAAAAACGAAGGGGGACAACGGACTCGCGCAACCGCACCTATAATAACGGACGCACACGCGTTTAAAAATGTGTGCGACCCACGACGCATCCTCAATAGGGGTGTCCCCGCGAATGTCGCACCCACGTCTCTACGCGACTGACCCTTTTTTTGCATATGAAAGAATCACGCAGAGAGCATATACGCGACACCGCACCGGGAATCGATATCGCGTCACCATATCGCGTATACTTTAGACAGAAAGGGGAAATAGAGGAGAGACAGCGTATAAATCTAATTTTCGATATAAATATCCCCTTATTCGTATTCAACGAGAGATCTCAAACGGAATCTTCAAAGATCTTCCCCAGCAATGTTCCTTGCAATAAGCGAATAAAAAGGATGACAATATGTCCCGAAGATAAATCGATGTGTTCTTACAATGTTTGTACCTCACCCCTGGCCCCCCTGCCCCCCGCGCGAAGTTAGACCATTAGCGCGTCGTTAAACTTCAACATTGCCATTTAATTCGCGACGTACAAAACGCTGCTCCGCGGACAAATGATAAGGGGCAAATCACTTGCTAAAATCTAGCTTATACGCAAAATGCGCTGTCATCAAAACCGCGCTCTCTTCGCCATTTCGTTCGCTCAGCGGCGGATAGGACAATTATCCTCTTTTACAATAGAAGCCGGGGAAAAAAATGGATTGGCATGCAATCAGATTAGCTTCGGGATTTGATTCATTCGAGGTTTGTGTGTCGCGGCAGACCCATACGTGAACACGCGCATATTGCCCGCAATAAATATATCGGCGGATCATCAGGCTGTTTCGTATGGAAATCGTGTCTCGTCACGCACACGCGGACGGTTATTTTTCTTTCTTTCGTCATGTAGAATCGCCTGAAGCACAAAATTAGCCCGCTGTATAACGAATAGTGAAATTTATTAAGAATTATCACGATTATCGCAAAATCGTTGTTGTATTTTGTAAAAGTATTTTAAAATCTCTAAATATTTTTCTTACATATACATTTTTACTATTACTTATAAAGTAAAACTTAACAATTAATTATCATAATAATTTAATAATAATATGATTTATCTATTAATAGGCTCTAAAAGATTTAATTAGTGACGCGCATGAATGGATTAACGAGATTCCCACTGTCCCTATCTACTATCTAGCGAAACCACTGCCAAGGGAACGGGCTTGGAAAAATTAGCGGGGAAAGAAGACCCTGTTGAGCTTGACTCTAATCTGGCACAATTTTGATAAGTAAAATATATAGGTGTATTAAATATTATATCATATAATTTCATGGCATATATAAAAATCAGTAAAGCAAAAAGAAATTAACATAATTACCTAAAACTAGATATTTAGTGGAATTTGATCTTTAATTATTTTTCGAACGCGATATAAATCTCCAAAATGATTAATATTTGACGAGATGTTCGCGATATTAAGGGTGATTTTCGAACGGCGATTTGTTGTCATATTGAGAGATAATTTTCAGACGAGAAAGATATTTGTATAGCGTACATAAAAAATGATTGTATTGCATATACCCGCGCCATACTTCGATACCGAGTGTACCTAACAAACGGCCACAATCGCAGCATGATTTTTCCACAACTCACTGCGGCTTATTATCGGTAATTTCTCGAGAAAGGAAAATAACTACTCGCATTCTAACAATAACTTTTTTACGAAGAAACGTGGATTTGTTGTTAAAATGATTACCTAGCGCTTTGAAATATTCATGAAATGCAGCGTATTCTGTTTCGCGTTCTATGCGTTTGATTTCATGTCTGCTAACTTACTAGAGGAAAGTAAGAAATAATATTCTAGTGTACATTTTGAAATTGCATAGATGTAACAGAATATTTTAGTCAATAAAATGATAATTTAAGAGCTTTCTCAAAAGATTTCTTCTTCTGTAAGAAGATACATGAAAATAAAAAATGTAATTAATCAATTTGTATGATGCCACACGCTCGTGTTGTTGCAAGCACGATTAAATGTCCCACTAAAACAGTAATCTCGATGAAAAAGTAATTAACCGAAAACATTTCGGCGACCGGTCTACACATTAAGTCCGCAAATTGAATCCCAGCGTGTATCGAATAACGTGTGATCCGATCCCCTCCCTCCGGTGTAAATTGCGGGTCCGACCGTTTTTCTTGCGACCGTCCCGCGGTCGCAAAAGCGGGACATGAAAGAAAGCGGCGATCGGGAGCGATAGGGACACGTTTTAATGGCGATTTAATCAGCTGCTTCGGCCACGTTTTCTCGTGTGGAAACCCAGCCGGAAGGAGCGCATGCACGATGGGAAACGGTCTGTTTGTCGCGCGCTAAGCGAGTTTCCGGCACGCCACGTGCCCGACACGGGTTCGTCGTGGGTTAGGGGCGTGCGTGTCCCGCGCTAATTAGCGGCTAAGAGAACAAGCCGCTCGTCGTCGTGGGTTAGGGAGCTACCGAGAAAGGGAGCGACAGCACCCTCGAATGCTCGAGGAACTCGCTCCAGCCACTTTGTACTCTCTACGTTTCTCCGCGAGGGGCGAGCGTAATGCGAATTTAATCGACCCCTCTCGCAGCGACTTTCCGCTACCAATTTCGTTCTCTCTCTTTCTTTCGTAACGTATAGCACCGCGACGGTCAGTTGCAATACTCGGGATTTATGTCTTAATTATACCTTCAGAGGACGACAACGTGAAAGAATTTGATTAGTTAAGTCAGCCACATCCAGTTAAGCGAGCAAACGTTTCTTTTCTGAATAAGATCTCGCTTATAGATAATTTAAATTCAATTAAATAAATTCGCGACAAACTTATAAGACAAAATATATTTATTTAAATTTGTTTTTTTGAATTAACCGATTTTGTGTGTACATATTTTTATAGAATTTAATATATTCCTCGCTTGAGACTTTAATAATTTACAAGAATTTATTTCATAACAGCAATGATATTTTTCGCTTGCTCACAATTTTGTGTATCGCAAGTATTATATACATTTTAAAGCAATATACCTTAAAATTAAAGTGCAAGTAATCAAGGGCCACAAATGTTTTCGCATTATACATAACGAAAGAAGATAATGTAGAATATATGGAAAATAAGTATATTTTTATCATTTAAATACTTGTAATATACGAATCACCGACGTTTACGGTAATTTTCAGAAAAACTTGTGATAGCTCCTCGGTCCTATACGTCATCAAACTCCTTGAAATGTAATTGCAGGTGATAATGGACTTTAAAGTATTTATTATAAACGCAATTTATGGCTTGAAATTATGATAAAAGCGTATCTTAAGCGTATCTTAAAGTGACTCATTGTCAGTAGAAAATACATTTGATACCATAATAATACTAACGTTAATAACAATACGTGGGTTACAACATCAGCTAAGTAGAATCGATCGGCGCAAACATTTTTATTCCAAGCCACGGTGAAAAATACGAAAATAAACGTAAGAAGAATAATGCAGATAATTGTAAAATGTGAAAATTTTCACCGTTTTTCTCATGAAAGAACATTATCCGGCCATTAAAGCTTTTTTTTCTTTTTTTAGAGAGGAAAAGCGTTCTATAACTCCCAATCATTTTACGAAGAGCAACGTTTCGAAAGTTTCCCCTGGTACGCGTCATAATGGGGTTCTTCCAAGAAGTAAAGATTCAGAGGTATTTTCACGCGAAGTCTCACGCGATATAAATGCTCTTATGGGAAATGCGCCGTACGGTCTCGGTTTTCCAGACTATTTTCGAAATGTAATACTTTAACGATCTCTTATTCTTTACGGTAATAATATTTTTCGTTCGAGGAAAGTAAAGATTCAAAAAATGTGCCGTCGACGTTTTTCCTTCTCCCGCAACGAAAGCATAAATAATTCCCGGACGTGGGATACGCGCCAGGTCTCTCATTGTCACCGTCGCGGCGCGGCCGCGGTGTCTTTTTGTTAGGGTAGCGATGTCGCCGCTGCAATTTGATTTCCTGCATAATTGACGATCTCGTATCATCGATTCCATCGCGTCTCAAACGCACGGATATGCCTTATGCATACAACGTGGAGGAAAACACGAATCGTGTGTCGAACGTATGTACACGTTTCTCCGTCGCATCGAAAATGTATAAACTTATCGTTAGCTGAAGTCCTTCTAATATACCGACGATTTTCAACTCCCGCGGCTTGGTAAATGTTTGAAATCTTTACTTTCCCTCGCTTTGAAATTATCATTCACCGTAATCTTACTGTTTGATTGAAGGTTCGAGTCTCTCCTACGACTTTTCCTTGAAATTGAATAGGAAAGGAAATATTGGAAGCATTCGAGCGCTCGAGTCGCGGAAATAAAAATTGATGTCTTGATTACAGAACTATGGATCAGTAATTATCCTCTTTTCTCCACGAGTATTATCTGTTACTTACAACGTTCGATATTCTCTGAATGTATTCTCGTAACTGCAAAAAAAAGTTCAATGTAATAACGGTGATTTGTGCGACGAAAGGTTGCTGTCGATCGATGTTAAGTGTATCATCGCGCGACGACGGTCGCGAGCTCAGACCAAATGGAAAGCGATGTCGTCAATGATTCACTTCGGGTTACGAACGTACATGTCCGATAAAATTTTTGCGTAATGCATCTCTCGTGTCGCATCGCGCGACGGAATGCACCCCCGTCGTCCGCGATGACGGTCATTGATGAAAAAAATGTCCGCTCTGCCTCTCTCGCGCGCACTTTTATCATTATCGAAGGCACTCTTTTACTCCGACAATTTTGATCCGTCCGCCGGACTTTTCCGAGCGGATCGATAGGATCTCCCGTTCACCCCTTTCGCCGCGCTGCCGGTCGGAAAGGGGGAAAGAAAAAAGAGGAGAGCCGCGTACGCGCGGGAGTAAGTCGTAAGGGATGATCGCTTCCGGCGAACGCGACGCCGATGGCGGACAATTTTTTTCCGCATGCCAAGCAGCAATTGGCGGGAAGAAAAAAATACGGTCGTCCGCCGGCTGCGTGTTTCCGCGACTGTGAACTTTTGCCTATGCAGGCATCCGCGCGAGATAATGCGCGCTCTCAGGTCGCGCTATCTACCTCGTCATTCGCTGAAACAACCGTCCGCAAGTGCGCGTCTGAAAGAGTAA
This sequence comes from Temnothorax curvispinosus, assembly GCF_003070985.1. Classification (NCBI taxonomy): domain Eukaryota; kingdom Metazoa; phylum Arthropoda; class Insecta; order Hymenoptera; family Formicidae; genus Temnothorax; species Temnothorax curvispinosus. Next base: position 3,027 of record NW_020210906.1, on the reverse strand, counting down.
TCGAGGCGAATGCGCGGGTATCAAGCGAAATGTTACGTTGCCGCCGCAAATTGTGCCGGCAAACGCTATGATTTCCCGGCGCGTCATTGAACCCCGAAGGGGGCGGGAAAACAAAGAATGGGGCGTTTGGGGGGTGGGCTTTCACGAAATGCACAGTTTGTTGTCATCGCTCGTATTATTTTATCAACGTACATTTACTTGGTGCAGCAGTGAAATTCGTAGAACACACTTTGATCACCGCGGATCTGAAGCTTATGATTTTCTTCGAAGGCTTCGATATTCGAACTTCAAAGCTTCAACGTTAAAGTCTTCGAAGAATCAAAATTATACAATTCGGTTTTAACATTTTTTTTTTATTAAGCGGTATCCATAATTAATGTAGAGAATCTAAGCCGATTTTTAGTACTTTTTGAATTTAAAAAAAAACCTAAATTTGAGAAAGTTATAGCTTGCTAAAGTTTCTTTGATGACGGCAACTTCAAAAGGTATGACGTTATTTCTTATATAAAGTATGACGTCACAGCACACTTTCGTGTACTATATTTTCTTCAATTTTGAAGATATTGCAAAAATTCAAAAAGTTTACAAAAAATTATGCCATAATCTATCAGACCGCTTAATAAAAAAAATTTATGTTAAAACCGAATTATTAATTTAATATAATAATAATAGTATCGCAATAGACACACATTTATAAAATTCTATGACAAAATTCGAATAAAATTTCTAATTTTGCAGTTATATCGCACATATATATTTTTCGAAGCTTTAAAGCTTCCAAGTCAACTTCGAACTTCGAAGGTTCGAAGCTGTCGAAAAGTAACAGTCCTAATCTGAACAATAAGCATCACTTCCGAGGAGTTCTCGGATAAATCTTGATTGTTGTAATTTAAGTTCGGACGACAGGGGTTCGACGTCTTTTCCAAAATCGCTGGGCTATCGCGTGACGTCGGAAATCTTTTAACGAGCTTCATTTCTCTAGCGCGAAAAATCCGCACGAAATCGATCCCCCCCCCTCTCTCTCTCTCTCTCTCTCTCTCTCGCCCTTCCCCTTCTCTCCGTCATCGTAGTCGATATCGCCGCCATTACATCACGTTCGTTAAAAGAGACGGACCTGCATAATTAAGAGGACTCGCTCCGCCGTGTGTGTCCCGCACGGATGTGCGCGCACACACACACACACAAAGAAGCGTGCTATTCGCTCCTATCATTATAATCGGCCGCGAAGCAAACGTTTCAGCCGGTAAATATTTAAGTCGGCCGGTAAGGGGCCGGTAATGAGAGTCGAGATGGATCGATAGGCGGAGTACGTAGGACGAGGTGTATACGCACGTTCGTATGGGTCGCTGACACTCTCGATAAATATTATCCGGCAGCCCGCGCGCGGAATCGTACCTATCCAAGTTTCTTCGTTCGTGCGCCGTGTCCGCGCGCGCGAGAGATGACGGCGATACCACCCTCGTCCCGGAGAAATTAAAAAGTCTAGGGCAAACATCGCGCTGTCATACTCTTTTCCTCCTCTTTCTCCCCTGAGCCCCGCGAGAGCCGTTCGCCCTCCCTACAAAACGCGCCACGTTACGTTGGTCTTGAAAGGCAAATAGACGCGGCAAATGTGATTTAATCGCCACTCGACCTCCCTTTTCCTCAGGCTAATTAACTAAATACTATAGCTGGCATTTGCGATTCTCTTGTGTTTCAAATGCGGAATACTTCGCGCGTTGTTTTTAATGTTGTTCTATCGGTTTCCTCGTCGAGTTCCATTAACTCCAATTCCAAAGCAAAGTTGTTCACCGTCGTGCCTCCAAGGCTGCCGGGCTATGAAAGCTCTGAATCATGAGCGCGAATTCCTAATAAATTTCCCGATAAAGCTTTACGCATGGAAACGACGTTCGCGCGCTCTCTCACTTCTAACTTTGTAAGATATAATACCGTATCGTTCCTGAAAGTATGATCGTATATTTTTCGCGACATTTTATTCTGCTCGTTATTTAACGCGAGGAAATACATTTCGTCGCGAAATAAAACACGGTAAAAAGATGTTCGTAGCTTCAACAGGGTGACGCACATGCTGTCAAACACGAGTCGCGACATAGTCGTGGAAAACGTGTAGGCGGAATAACAATCGGTCGCATTTGCTTGCTCGAGGCGAATGCTGTAATTAAGCACGCGGCATTTGCAAGTTTGCATGCGCAACTTTTTATTACCATCCCATTAGTTGTACGCGTAACGAACTCGGTAATAAATATGTAATAAATAGTATGTATCAGTGCGATACAATCGACGGACATTGTATGTTTGCGCACATAAAATTACCAAAGTCGCAGGCAAATTGCGTTAGCGACGCGCCATTTTCACTGTGTCGACTTCAGCGGCACATTTGCGCTGAGTTCTTTGCCGAGCCCTCGCATTGCCTGCTTCAGTTATTTTATTTTAAAATCATCGTTTGTAATTTGTAACGCAACTACAATCAGATCCTCAGTTCTTATGCCCATTTTCACCAACGTATAGATTAATTTTAATCTCGATTTCACTTACTTTTTATCTTTTTTTAGTTCTAAGAATTAGAAAAAGACGAAAAATAAGTTAAACCGAGATTAAAATTAATCTACATTGGTAGAAATGGACTTAATGTGCTTAGCGAGATTTTTTTTTAGCATTGCGTCTGTCTTTAAAGCGCAGGAGATAAATATTGAGACGTATAATTCGCGATATGAATTTAATACTTCATATGACGCTTCAATTATCGTGATACCGCTTCTCCCAAATGATGTTAGTTTAACTTATAGATTATTCACAATTTGTTCTCTCACAATTATCTTATCCATTGTTGATACACATGTGCGGGAAATATATCGCAAAATATTACGAAGCAAAAATCGATGTGTTTGCTCTAAGCCCATAAATTGTCTTGAGATATTAACAGCATACCGAATGGCGCTTTTCCCCGCGTCAAGCAATACGATATAAAAATTGAATCGTAGGTGGTACAATTACGATAATTGTATTTTCCTTCGTACAGTCGCGAAA